>NC_134687.1:16655889-16823389 GCF_050947455.1 Rhinoderma darwinii | reverse complement strand
AGGAGGAACGGTCAAGAAGGAGTAAACACTAAGGCCTCATTCACACGGCAGGGTTTCCCGTCCGGGTGCCGGCCGTTCATAAATCGGCCGGCACCCGGCTGCATTAGGAATGATAGACCCCTAATGGGGCTATTCACACGACCGATTTTTTGACGGCCGGAAAATCCGGCCGTCAAAAAATAGGACATGCTCTATCTTTGCCCGGACACCCGGCCGCCCGGCTCCCATAGAAGTCTATGGGGCCGGGTATTACACGGCCATCACCGGAATGTGTTCCGAGTGATGGCCGGGTTTCCCGTGGCTTGCGCTCTATCTCCTCCTCCTCACAGCGCAGAGTGCATGTGAGGAGGAGGAGTTGATGCCATTCTGACGAATGGCATCGCTGCACACTGTGTTGCAGGGCCGGGGTGTACAGCAGGTGGAGGGAGCGCTGCGCTGGCTCCCTTCCCCTGCTTGTTAAAAGCACCCTGGCTCGGCGACACCTTCGATGGCGCTGCTAGTAGCAGCAGCTGCTGCTGCTGCTGCTGCTACTACTGCAGCGACGCCACTATAGCAGAGCGGGGAGGTATCTCCCTGCTCTGCTATGTGCTAGCCGCACTTTAGCTCCTTGAAGGAGCGGAATCCCCGTGTGTTCGGGGATTCCGCTCCTGGACAGAGCGCTTGATGTCTCTGTCCATATCTGGGCAGTGACATCAGGGGAAACTCCTGAAGCGGAATCCCCGAACACATGGGGATTCCCCTTCAGGAGCTGCCGCTGATGTCACTGTCCGGATCTGCCCGGCCCGGCACGGATGCATAACTTTATGCAAACCGGCCGGGCAGAATGGCCGATTTTACCGGCCGGCACTCGGGCTCGGACCCGACCCGGTCGTGTGAATCCCGCCTAAGATGTTCGTGTTCTTCTTGGGTAACTCTGAGCTTGGGTAATGGGTAATTTAATTCTCCCCGGGATGGTTAGGCTGTTGAGTAGAAACACGGAGTCTGTCATCTCTTATTATAATCGAATTCGTAAAAATGAGGCGGCTGGATGGGGATCACTTCTCCGCAGATCACGGCCTTTTCCTGCCAATGTTCAGCAGAGAAATGTCTTATTACTTTGTAGTTTTCATAGGGAAACTACTCAAAACCTCAAAAACCTTCACTTATTTATCGATTTTCTCTGACCCGTTTTTAATTTAACGGCTGAAGCTAAAATCGGTCCAGCGACCAGAAATTAACATTTACTTATACTGTGAGCTAAAACCATACATAATCTCCCTATTTTATTTTTAACCCCTAATAATCCTTTTTATGTTATGAAGGGGCTATATTTTATAGCCCCAGTTGTGCAGCCATGGGTCAGAGACAGATAGGCACCCACAAGAGAAGGCAGGAACGCAATGGAGGCAGTGGGGTGTTTGCCTGGAGATTGGCCATGTGGCCATGCTGCTGGGTCTAACTAAACTGAGCACAGTCTTGATAGTGACAGTTGTTAGCGGTGTTATCACCTGTTATATGAGATTATTGCAGACACTGAAGTGCATATGGAAAGTGTCAGGGACTGCGTGGGGTTAAAGAAGGATGGAACGTTTAAATAATGCCCAGGACCAGGATTGGTGAACAAGGGGTAAGAGGGGCGTGGTTAAGGAGATATAAGGCTGGGGTTTGTGGCAGAACGCCCTCTTACCTTCAAGCTGCAACGAGAGAAACACCCTTCGTTGGAGCTGGAAGATTCGGAGCGTTTTCCTGACGTTTGCGGTGGACGTTCCTGTACAGATGGCGGAGGATCTCTTGCGGCAGGTGGCACAGCGGGTGGCCTTGGAGGGGCCCGCCTGGCTGGAATCCCTGTTGGCGACGGGAAGAAGAGAAGGATCGGATCTGGTCATGGAACAGCCGGGAGCAGCTACCCGAGGTAGGCCGCAGCGTGTTATCTGCCCCCCTGCTCGCTTAAGCCCCAGCCCCGTTCCCGTTCGGGGTGCAGTAATGGCTCCACCGCTGCACGCTGGTCCCAGCGCTTCCCCTAGGCCTATTTCACCCGGCGCTTCGTCGGGTGATATAGTGCCGCCATTCCCCCCCTCCACACGTCGCTCTGGCCTCCCTCCCCATGGCGGTAAGATGCCAGCGGTTAAACCGGCGCAGGCACGATACACCCTACCTCGATCCGCAGCTGCGGGAACGGATGTGGCAAGTGACTTCCAGGACAGTGGGGTGAGTATGGCGGGTCCAGGAGACTGGTCCGCCATGGTTGCCTACCACGAGGCATGTTCGCGGGAACTGGGACTTGCTTCTGGTTCCCGCGAGCGTCCGGCGCTGACGTCATCACTCCCCGTTCTGTTCTCTGTTCAACCGGAAGTGGTTGGAGAGAGGGCAGAGGCGGGACTTCCGGTTCGTCGCAAGTCGGCCAGGAAGCAAGATGGCGGCGCCCATGTAAAGAAGACTGTTGCTAGTACGCAGAAGCGGGTGGTGAGTATTCAGCCCAGCCCTGTAGCAGGGGCTTCTGCTGCACCTGCTGCTGATAACATCCGGTCTCCTCCGGTCCCCTACCAGCAGGGGTCGGGGCCCGGTAGGGATTCTTCTAGTGAGTGTAGGATCAGGGAAACGTCTGGTCCGTTTTGCCCTTCTCCTGCCTTGTTGCATTTTTCTCCCGTAGGTTCGGTGAGGGAGCGTTCCAGACGGGGGAGTAAATGTCGTTCTGGAAGACATCGTCGCCATGGCCATCGCAGACGTCGCAGATCGGGCGGCGTGAAGAGGCATGATCGGCGGTCTTCATCGTCATCCAGCGAAGGATTCTCCTCCTCGTCATCGTCATCAGCATCCGCCTCATTGGAGTCGCGGAAGAGGTCTACGCGGAGATCGTCACGGCCGCAGGGACACAGTCGACGCCGGGAGGTACATCACTTGTTAGAGGACCGTGAGCAGCTGTCCCAGGTTGTTCCTCCCGCCGGGTCAGTGGAGGAGGTTCTGGCTGTGGTTCCAGTGCTGTGGCAAGTGGCTGAATGACCCTCTGGAGTCGGTGGGACCTCTGGGAGCGGTGAGTCGGCCTGCGGCGACGCATGGCTTAATAAATCTAATGTAGCTGGTACGGATCTGATTTCAGTTTTAAAAGCCGTGGTGGCTGGTTTGAATGTGAATGAGGGAATGTCCATTCCCTCTGTGCCGCCAGGGGGGCTAGGCTCCCGTCTGAGAGAGAAAATACTTTAGCTAGTCTAACGTTTCGGGATTCTTTGTTCTGTGGGGTCGCTCCTCTCGGAGACCAAAGAAAAAATTTGGAGGAATGAATTCATAGATTTGGTCCTCCGACTCCGTGGAGCAGGTGACTGTCGATAAGGAGTGGTTATTTGAGAGAGGTTCAGATAAAAAAGTTAAGCTCGCGAAAACTTTTGGCAACTGGGTACAGTGTTATGCTACACTGGCTCATGTTATTTGCCAGCGCTACCCTGCGAAAGGGGCTGAGTTGTTTGTTTATTTTGACACGATTTTTAGCGCCCACAGGTTGCACGGTGGTGCAGCCTGGTGGCGTTGTGATGAAGAATTTCGGAGTCGTTTGGCTTTGTCGCCTGATATTAGTTGGACGTCAAAGGCAACGGATGTTTGGTTGCCGCTCATCTTAGCACAAGGCAGCAGACAGCAACGTCCCTTTCCCAGTGCGGCCGCGGTGCCAGGCCCCGCCCCTGGAGCTGCGGTCGCTAGGCCCACGGGAGCCTGTTGGGTCATTGTCAGTTCTTTGCCACGTGCAAATTCCGACATGAATGCTCCATCTGTGGGGGCGCTCATTCGGCGCTCAGGTGTTTCCAGAGAGGTAAGCAGCCGGCCAAGGCACCTCCTTCCGGCGCAGCGGAGAACGCCGGTGAACGTTCTCGAGATGTGCCCATGGTTAGAGCGTTACCACAGGAGGCAGGAGGCAGAGGTGCTCACTAGTGGGTTTTCTTATTTTTTTGAGATTCCGTTTGAATATTCTGCAACATTGTCATTGGCTGACAATTTGAAGTCGATCAATGAGAATGTTGGCGTCGCGCATCTGAAATTGGCTAAGGAAGTTGAGTTGGGGAGAATGGCAGGTCCATTCTGCGAGCCACCGTATCCTAACCTACGGGTTTCCCCCCTTGGCTTGGTTCCGAAGAAGGAGCGGGGGAAGTTTAGGCTGATTCATCACCTTTCCTTTCCCCGCGGTGGATCGGTCAACGACGGGATCTCCAAAGCAGATGCGGCGGTTTTGTATACTTCTTTCGATGTTGCGGTGAGGTTGGTGCAGGCGGCAGGCCAGGGCGCGTTTTTCGCTAAGTCTGACATTGAAGCAGCGTTTCGGTTGTTGCCAGTTCATTCGGACTGTTTTCACCTGCTGGGTTGCTGTTTGGACGGTGCCTTTTATGTTGATATGTGCCTTCCCATGGGTTGTTCTATATCTTGCAGTTATTTTGAAATGTTTGCTTCATTTTTAGAATGGGTAGTTCGCTTGGAGTCTGGGTTTTCTTCGATCATTCATTATTTGGATGATTTTCTTTTTGTGAGCCCTAAGGGCTCTGGGTTGTGCAGCACGCTGCTGCGGGTGTTTCGGCAGGTGATGTCTAGTTTTGGGGTACCTATTTCAGAAGAAACATCTGAGGTCTCGGTAACCGTTTTGTCTTTTTTGGGTATTGAAATAGATACCGTCCAGATGATTTTTCGCTTGCCCGATGACAAATTGGCAAGTTTGGTGTCCCAGATTGACCAGGTCATGGGGTCTAAAAAAGTGACGTTGAAGCAGTTACAGTCGTTATTGGGATTGCTGGTGTTTGCCTGTCGGATAATTCCCATGGGTCGTGTTTTTTCTCGGCGTTTGTCATTAGCTACTAAGGGTATATTGAAACCGGATCATTTCATCCAGGTAACGTCTTGTCTGGCATTCGTTTTTGAGTTCATTTAATGGGCGGTCGGTTTGTCAGGACACTGAGTTGTCTAATGTAGATCTGGAATTGTTCACGGATGCGGCTGGGAGTGATGGTTTTGGAGCAATTTTGGGCCAAAGTTGGTGTAGGTCCCCTTAGCGCTCGCATTGGAGGGAGTTAGGGTTGGTACGTAATCTGACGTTATTAGAGTTGTTTCCTATTATAGTTGCTATAGATTTGTGGGGTAGCAGGATGGTTAACCCCTTCCCGCTCCTTGACGTACTATTACGTCATGGCAGCTGTATCGTTAGCGCTCCATGCCGTAATAATACGTCTCGGGAGTAACGGCCGTTTCGGCCGTCCTCCCGACACATACAGGAGCTGTGACGCTGCTGTCTTGTTCAGCAGCTGTCACAGCTCCTACAGCGGGGACCGATCGCTGTGTCCCCGCTGATTAACCCCTTAAAAGCCGCGTTCTATAGAGATCGCGGCTTTTTAGGGGTTAAGCTGCCATCGCCGGCCTGCTACGCGATAGCGGCCGGCGATGGTGACTATGGCAACCGGACACCAAACAATGGCGTCCGGCTATGCCATAGACGGAAGCCTAGTGGGTCCTGACAACGTCAGGACCCACTATGCTTGCTGTCAGTGAGTAGCTGACAGTTCTAATACACTGCACTACGTATGTAGTGCAGTGTATTAGAATAGCGATCAGGGCCTCCTGCCCTCATGTCCCCTAGTGGGACAAAGTAATAAAGTAAAAAAAAAGTTAAAAAAAGATGTGTAAAAATAAGAAAATAAAAGTTTTAAAAGTAATAAAAGTAAAAATCCCCCTTTTCCCTTATCAGTCCTTTATTATTAATAAAAATATATAAATAAACAAATAAACTATACATAATTGGTATCGCCGCGTCCGTAACGGCCTGAACTACAAAATTATTTCATTATTTATCCCGCACGGTGAACGCCGTAAAATAAAATAATAATAAACCGTACCACAATCACAATTGTTTGGTCACTTCACCTCCCAAAAAATGGAATAAAAAGAGATCAAAAAGTCGCATGTACCGAAAAATGGTCCTGATTGAAGCTACAGTTCGTTACGCAAAAAATAAGTCCTGGCACGGCTTTATTGATTGAAAAATAAAAACGTTATGGCTCTTAGAATAAGGTAACACAAAAAGTGAATGATTGTTTACAAAACGTATTTTATTGTGCAAACGCCATAAGACATAAAAAAAACTATAAACATCTGGTATCGCCGTAATCGTATCGCCCCGCAGAATAAAGTGAATATGTCATTTATAGCGCACGGTGAACGCTGTAAAAAAAAACGAAAAAAAAACAATCGTACAATTGCTGTTTTTTAGTCACCACGCCACCTAAAAATAGAATAAAAACTGATCAAAAAGCCGCATGCACCCCAAGAAAACTACAATGCATTCCTCAAGGGGTCTAGTTTGCAAATTGGGGTCACTTTTGGGGGGTTCCCAATGTTTTGGCACCACAAGACCTCTTCAAACCGGACATGGTGCCTAATAAAAAAGAGGCTTCCTTTGCTTCGGAGGCCGGTGCTTCAGTCCATTACCGCCCGAGGGCCACATGTGGGATATTTCTCAAAACTGCAGAATCTGGGCAATACGTATTAATTTGCGTTTCTCTGATAAATCCTTTTGTGTTATAAAAAAAATGGTATAAAGAGGATTTTCTGACAAAAAAAAAATTTAAATTTCACCTCTACTTTGCTCTAAACTTTTGTGAAACACCTAAAGGGTTCATAAACTTTCTAAATGCTGTTGTGAATACTTTGAGGGGTCTAGTTTCTAAAATGGGGTATTTCATAGGGATTTCTAATATATGGGCCCCTCAAAGCAACTTCAGACCTGAACTGGAACCTAAAAAAATAAATAAATGAGGCAATACTTCCTTCTTCCATTATACTGATAATGAGCCGTGCCCACCCCGAGATGACCCCAGTTTTGACCGTTTGTATAAACGGAGACCCCTATTAGACCGTTCCAGTGCCCGGTTTTCCCCAGCATACACCCCGAGAAGTGTATTTCTATTGATGAGTCCCTGGTACATTTTAAAGGGAGGGTTCAATTCCGCCAGTACCTGCCGGGTAAGAGGGCAAGGTATGGCGTGAAGATGTATAAGCTGTGAGAGTGCATCCGGGTATACCTACAGGTTTAGGATATATGAAGGAAAGGCCACCCCCAAACCAGACTGCATCCTGGACTACAATAGGTACATGGGAGGGATGGACTTGTAAGATCAAGCCCTGAAGCCCTACAGCGCCATGCGGTGTGGTATAAGAAGCTGGCCATGCACATCATACAGATGGCTTTGTACAATGCGTACGTGCTACGTCGATGTGCAGGCCAGACGGGAACTTTCCTGGAATTTCAAGAGGTGATTATCAAGAACCTAATCTTTAGGGACCAAGAAGGGGGGGCACCCAGTACTTCTGGAAGCGAGGCCACACGCATCGTACCAGGGCGGCAACACTTTCCAGGGGAAGTTCCCCAAACTGGCAAGAAGGGAAAAAGTCAAAAGAGGTGCAAAGTCTGCTATAAGAGGGCGATAATGCATGACGCAATATATCAATGTGACACGTGTCCCGAATAACCAGAGCTCTGTATGAAAGTGTTTTAAAATTTATCATACATCCCTTGGTTTATAATTTACCCCAATTTTACTTACCCTGATGCACTCCGCACAGCTTATTCCCCCACATCTTTCCCCTCTGGGCCCTGCTGTGTGTCCAGGCAGCTGATAACAGCCCCATGTAGGGTATTGCCATACCCGGGAGAACCCACATTACAGTTTATGGGGTGTAGGTCTCAGGTCAAAATGCTCACTACACCTCTATATGAATGCCTTAAGGGTGTAGTTTTTAAAACGGGGTCACTTCTTGCGGGTTTCAACTGTACTGGTACCTCAGGGGCTTCTGCATACATGACTTCGCACTAGAAAATCCCCAGTAGGCCAAATGGTGGTCCTTTCCTTCTGAGCCCTCCCATGGGCCCAAACGGCAGTTTATCACAACAAATGGGGTATTGCGGCACTCAGAACAAATTGCACAACAGAATGGGGTATTTTGTTTCTTGTGAAAAAAAGAAATTTTCTGCCAAAACGACATATTATTTGAAAAAAATAATTTTGTTTTCATTCCCAGCCCAATTCAAATAAGTTCTGTGAAAAAACTATGGGGTCAAAATGGTCACAACACCCATAAATGAATTCCTTGAGGGGTGTAGTTTCCAAAATGGGGTCATTTGTGGTTGGTTTCTATTGCTTTGATACCTCTGGGGCTCTGCAAATGCGACATGGCACCCGAAAACCAATCCAGCAAAATCTGTACTCCAAAGAACACACAGCGCTCCTTTCCTTCTGAGCCCTCCCATGGGCCCAAACGGCAGTTTATCACCACAAATGGGGTATTGCCGCACTCAGGATAAATTGGGCAACAAAATGGAGTATTTTATTTCTTGTGAAAATAAGAATTTTTGAGCTAAAATGACATATTATTGGAAAAAATATATATTTTTTGAATTCCCAGCCCAATTCAAATAAGTTCTGTGAAGAAACTATGGAGTCTAAATGGTCACATTACCCATAAATGAATTCCTTGAGGGGTGTAGTTTCCAAAATGGGGTCACTTCTGGTGGGTTTCCATTGCTTTGATAACTCTGGGGCTCTGCAAATGCGACATGGCACCCGAAAACCAAACCAGCAAAATCTGTACTCCAAAGAACACACAGCGCTCCTTCCCTTCTGAGGCCTCCCATGGGCCCAAACGGCAGTTTATTGCCACAAATGGGGTATTGATGCACTCAGGACAAATTGGGCAACAAAATTGAGTATTTTGTTCCCTGTGAAAATAAGAAATGTTGGTAAAAAATTACATCTTATTGGAAAAAATGTCATTTTTTTTAATGTCACAGCCCAATTGAAATAGGTGCTGTGAAAAAACTGTGTGGTCAAAATGCTAACAACAACCATAAATGAATTCCTTGAGGGGTGTAGTTTCCAAAATGGGGTCACTTTTGGTGGGTTTCCATTGCTTTGATACCGCTGAGGCTCTGCAAATGCGACATGGCACCCGAAAACCAATCCAACAAAATCTGGACTCCAACAAACATATAGCGCTCCTTTCCTTCTGAGCCCTCCCATGGGCCCAAACGGCAGTTTATCACCACAGATGGGGTATTGCCACACTAAGGACAAATTGGGCAACAAAATGGGGTATTTTGTTCCCTGTGAAAATAAGAAATTTTGATCACAAATGACATTTTATTGGAAAAAATGACATTTTTTTCATTTCAGAGCCCAATTCAAATACGTGCTGTGAAAAAACTGTGCGGTCAAAATGGTAACAACAACCCTAAATGAATTCCTTGAGGGGTGTAGTTTCCAAAATGGGGTCACTATTGGGGGATTCCTACTGTTTTGGCACCTCAACACCTCTTCAAACCTGGCATGCTGCCTAAAATATATTCTAATAAAAAAGAGGCCTCAAAATGCACTAGGTGCTTCTTTGCTTCTAGGGCTTGTGTTTTAGTCCACGAGCGCACTAGAGACACATGTGGGACATTTCTAAAAACTGCAGAATCTGGACAATACATATTTAGTAGTGTTTCTCTGGTAAAACCTTCTGTGTTACAGAAAAAAAAATGAATAAAATTGAAATTCAGCAAGAAAAATGAAATTTGCAAATTTCACCTCCACTTTGCTTTAATTCCTGTGAAATGCCTGAAGGGTTAAAAAACTTTATAACTGCTGTTTTGAATACTTTGAGGGGTCTAGTTTTTAAAATGGGGTGTTTTATCAGGGTTTCTAATACATAGGCCCCACAAAGCCACTTCAGAACTCAAGAGGTACCTTAAAAAAAAGGCTTTTGAAATTTTCTTAAAAATATGAGAAATTGCTGTTTATGTTCTAAGCCTTGTAACGTCCAAGAAAAATAAAAGAATGTTCAAAAAACGATGCCAATCTAAAGTAGACATATGGGAAATGTGAACTAGTAACTATTTTGGGTGGTATAACGTCTGTTTTACAAGCAGATGCATTTAAATTCTGAAAAATGCAATTTTTTCAAAATTTTCTCTACATTTTGCAATTTTTCACCTATAAACACTGAATATATCGACCAAATTTTACCACGAACATGAAGCCCAATGTGTCACGAGAAAACAATCTCAGAATCGCTTGGGTAGGTTTAAGCATTCCCACGTTATTACCACATAAAGTGAAATATGTCAGATTTGAAAAATGGGCTCTGAGCCTTAAGGCCAAAACTAGGCTGCGTCCTTAAGGGGTTAATAAGTGGATTGTATTCTGGACAGACAATATGGCGGTTGTACACGTGGTGAACGGTTTGTCGTCTAGTTCATTGCCGGTATTAGCTTTATTACAATGGTTGGTTTTGAAATGTTTGGAGCTGAATGTGTGGTTTCGTGCGAAGCATGTTCCGGGAGTTCGTAATGTGATGGCCGATGCTTTGTCTCGTTCACAGATGTCCTAGTTTCGGGAATTACACCCGGCAGCTTTGGCAGAAGGGGAGTCCCCCCCTCTTCACTTATGGGTCCTGGTCGAGGAAAACTTATGAGGCTGTTGAGGGGTTCTGTGGTACCAGCGACTTTGAAGAGTCATTGCAGAGCGTGGGATCAGTGGTTGGAGATTGCGGGGGGTAATTTTCCATCACAGGATGGTTGTCATCTTGATATCACCCTTACGAGTTTGGTGCAATTACGTCAGGAGGGTTGTAGTGCGGCCACTGCAGGTAAACATTTAGCAGGGGTGGCCTTTATGTTAAAATTGTGGGGATGTAGAGATGTTACAAAAGATTTTGTCGTTAGGCAGTCATTGAAAGGGTGGAGAAAGGAGGCGTATCCTTTGCGCTCCATGGTCGGCTTCTATCCATTTTGTGTTTTGTGTGCCGGGATGAATATGAGGTTTCGTTGTTTGGCACGGCGTTTTCTTTGGCTTTCTTTGCCGCATTGCGGGTTAGTGAGCTGGTTCCGCCCAGTGTGAACACACGCGATGGGCTTCTTGGATCTGATGTGGTGGTGTTGGGCGATTCCCTCCGGGTCTGCTTTCGGAGGTCAAAAACAGATACGGCAGGGAGGGGAGCTTGGTTGTCGATTGGGAAGATTGGGGGCCAGCATTGTCCGGTAAGGTTGGTTCAAGAATTTGTGTTGGTCCGGGCGGCCGGGGTTTAATTCTTGACACATCAAGATGGGTCATCAATGTCGTGCTTTCAATTTGAAGCAGTTTTTAAGGCTGGTCTGAAATACTTGGGGCTGCCACCGGGCGAGTTTGGTACGCATTCGTTCAGGATTGGCGCTGCCACAGAGGCAGATGCCTTGGGCTTGGATTCATTGGCTATCATGCGTTTGGGTAGATGGTGCTGGAATAGCTATAAATCGTATGTGCGACCGGATTTGGTTCTAAAGTGTGATTAATTATTGCGGTCCCTCTTTTTGGTTCTTCTTTTTCCTTTTTGTTGTCCAACCCCCTCCCCCCTCCCCCCCCCTTTTTCCCCCCTCCTTCCTCGGTTCTTTCCGGGTATTGTGTTATTCTATTCCTGTCTGTATCCTTTTCTCCCATTTGACCTGGTATTTAGTTCGACTTCTCTTTTGTTAGGGTCTTGGCGCCCCCAGGTGTGGATCCTGGGGCACTCATATGTGCATTGGGCGGCGGTACGAGCAGTGCGGAGGCCGCTGGGTCCGAATTTGGGCCTCTCACAGGCCGACGTCCACTGGAGGGGTGTCCGGGGACTACGGTGGGTGCAGTTGCTGCCAGAAGTAGTGGAAGTTACGAGTAACACTGACGGACCTGTTGTCCTGATCATTCACGCCGGGGGGAATGATATCAAGTAAAAATGGCCGAGTTGTTATCATTAATTCTGACTGATTTGGTGCGTTTTCAGGATCTGTTCGCTCGCTGCGTGGTGGAGTTGGGCTGCGGCATCAGTCCTTGGAAGGGGATAACGCTGATTTGCTGGCACCGGATGGGGTACACCTCAACGATATCGGGATCGATATCTTTCTGTTGGATTTGTTAGATGGTGCCGAGAGAGGACTGGCGTTGCTTGGTGGGGGTGGTCGGGGGACTGAGTAAGTTTCTCAGTTCCCCTCCTTGGCGGAAAAGTACTGCGAAGAAGACGGAGTTAGCACCCTACATGCCTGATGGAGTATAGGGAGCATCGGCATTTCAGGAGAAGGAGAGAAAAGGAAAATATATATATATGTCTTCATGCCGATGGTTGTTCATAATAATAAAGCTGTGGCCACTTCCACATTTCCATAAAGAAGGTGTTGGTGTTTTATTTCAAGTAAGGAGCGTATAAGGTCCTGGGCAGGTAAGGTTGACAATGGGTCCTTGCAGTCTACAGCAGCTTCAGTTATAAGGGAAATTTGCAAAAAAATAATAATCTATCTATCTATCTATCTATCTATCTATCTATCTATCTATCTATCTATCTATCTATCTATCTATCTATCTATCTATCTATCTCATATCTATCTCATATCTATCTATCTATCTATCTATCTATCTATCTATCTATCTATCTATCTATCTATCTATCTATCTATCTATCTATCTATCTATCTATCTATCGATCTCATATCTATCTATCTATCTATCTATCTATCTATCTATCTATCTATCTATCTATCTATCTATCTATCTATCTATCTATCTATCTATCTATCTATCTGTCTATCTATCTATCATCTATCTCGCTATCTATCTATCTATCTATCTATCTATCTATCTATCTATCTATCTATCTATCTATCTATCTATCTATCTATCTATCTCATATCTATCTATCTATCTATCTATCTATCTATCTATCTATCTATCTATCTATCTATCTATCTATCTATCTATCTATCTATCTATCTATCTATCTATCTATCTATCTATCTATCTATCTATCTGTCTATCTATTTCAAATCCAGTGGCGGATTAAGTGTACCATGGGCCCTGGGCTGTTGACACAACATCGGCCCCCTCCTTCCCTCTTACACTCAATGCAACCCCCCAACCCCCTTTTCCCTTGTGAGATGCCTAAACAACGCTTTACTTCTTTGAACTTTTATAAAACAAACAATCCTATTAATAATTTTTTTAAAACATAAAACCGTAGTATACGAACTTAGATTTGAGCAATAACAGCGCAATTCTGCGTTTCAGAGACACGTTGGACCCTCTGTCACTGAACCCCTCAGTCCAGCGGACCTTACGGATACAGCTTTTAGTGCTAGATGCAGCTGCTCTGTATACAGGATACAAAGTGGCTGAATCTCAAAAAGCAGTTTTTAAAAGGTGTACATAGCCTTTACCACATCAAATAAAAAATGTTAACAACTCTAGTTAAATTGTAACTAAACTTTTAATTATTTTTTTTTGTGTCAGAAGTTTGGATCGGTGGGGGTCCAAGTGCTGTGGCCCCCACCGATCTATTAAACAATATGGCAGAAGGGTTCGGGTGAGTGCTGTGCTGCTTTGCTTCTGATCGGCATTTCTCCGAGCAGACTATGGTCTCAATAGAAAGTCTATAAGTCCACTGCGCTATAGACTTATTCAGTCAAACTTCCACTTGCCTTTCCCTTGATGGGTTCCTCTGACGGAAAGGTCTGACCGAACCTATCAATGGAACCCCGACGCAGATATGAACACACCCTTACTCTATCAATAATGCCGTCAATTCGGAAGGCGGTCTGCAGAGAACTGCATCACTAATTTCTACCACATTCAGGAGTGTTGCAAGACCCAAAGCACATGTCCCCCCTCTCACACTAAAAATGATTTATATACATATACAGTTATTAACAAAAACCTATTGGTACGTACAGGAGAAGCGATCTTGCTAGTGTGCATGAGAAAGTAAGTAACCAATGTTTAACCAAATCAAACGCAAGATCTTGAAAAAACCAAGTGAATCTTGGTGCATTGACCCTAAAAATCTATTATATAGCCTATAAAGAGTAGGGTGCAATTAACACAACACATGTCTGATACAAAAATATAAACTTTATTAGACATAATCACAAGAATTAAAAGATGAGTCATACAAAGCATGACATGGAGACGTTCAACAAATGCAGAGGAACTGTAAACATGATGGGTGAAATAACAGACAAAGATAATGTGTATTTGTCAAACTGATGCAAACAGGCTAGCTAAATAAATAAATAAATGATCAATGAGAGCTATAGCGCAAACAATGGCATGAACAGTGCAATACTGTATGCAAGGAGAGCTAGGTAAATGGTGATGTAATGCAGTTTAAAGTGTCACAAACACCAGCACCTCATTGCTGGAGGACACGCTATAATTTGTATGTCAAATAGAGATGCATATAGTACTGTTCTCAATAAAGTTCGCCTGAGCATAATGGAGACAATAACATACCCATGATGATACCTCTGCAGAGAGACCGTCAAACCCGACGCGCGTTTCGGCGGGATGCCTTCGTCCGGGGCTGGCGTCTCTCCAGCTGGGGTCATCCTTTTAAAAGAAAGTTCTGTCCAATCATGTACGCCGTAGAGGGTTATGTAACCGCATATTTAGAATGACGGCGTCATACGTCAGGTCAGAGGGTGGCCGCAATTTTACTTCCGGCTGCGCGTCATCTAAATGGGAGTGGCTTGGCGGCGTCTGACGCCGGAAAAACACGCCCACCTCGATACAGCCGCACCAATCGGAAGACAGCAATGCTCCCTCGCCCGACGTAAGCGCACAGAGGGGAAACCCCCAAGTGAGGTAAATAGTGAGCGTATACAAGAGGTACAGGACTGGACAGATTCATAGCATGGAGACATTTGCGATCTAGTTTCATTAAATTGTTATTCCCAAAACAAGATATCGGCACTCCCATAAGTCATAAGTGGACATTCTATATGGTATATGTGATGCATAAATAACATGGAACATATATATACATAAACATGGACCCTAGGGTAATATATTGCACAATAAAGACAAGGTAGAAGATCACAACAGTGCATATAGTATAAAATAAAATGATAATAAACATATAAATATATAATATATAAATAAAAAATAAAAAATAAAATATAAAAAATAAAAAATAAGAGATAATGAGTAATAATTAATAATTAGTAATAAATAATAAATAATTAAAAAATAATAAACAGGTTACATATATATATATATATATATATATATATATATATATGCACACATATATACACACATATATACACATATATATACACACCTGTGCATATACATACAAGTAAATAAATAAAAAATAATAAAGAATAAATAATAACAGAGTGTAGAAGAATATAATATATATATACATACAATGAGCCGTGCACTAAACATTACACAGTCTAAAAGGATGTATAAATGCATTGTGATAAGAGGAAAATAAAAAGGGGGGGGGGGATGTGTGTGTGTATAGGTATTAAGTGTATATTATTGCACATAAATTATATGTGTAGAAAGTGCCAGTGTGCAAAAAAATAAAAATAAAAAAAATAAAAAATAACAAGTATTAATGATGATACATAATATATGCAATAAATGAATAAATAAATAAAAAGTAAAAAATATAAATAAAAAATATACATATGAAAAATAATATATATACATGAATATATATGTGAATAAGTATCTAAGTGTATATTATTACACATGGATACTATATATGTAAAGAGTGGCGGTGAAGAAATATATACATAAAAAAATTATATATAATAAATATATATTTTTTATATTTTATTTTTTATTTTTTATTTTTTATTTATATATTATATATTTATATGTTTATTATCATTTTATTTTATACTATATGCACTGTTGTGATCTTCTACCTTGTCTTTATTGTGCAATATATTACCCTAGGGTCCATGTTTATGTATATATATGTTCCATGTTATTTATGCATCACATATACCATATAGAATGTCCACTTATGACTTATGGGAGTGCCGATATCTTGTTTTGGGAATAACAATTTAATGAAACTAGATCGCAAATGTCTCCATGCTATGAATCTGTCCAGTCCTGTACCTCTTGTATACGCTCACTATTTACCTCACTTGGGGGTTTCCCCTCTGTGCGCTTACGTCGGGCGAGGGAGCATTGCTGTCTTCCGATTGGTGCAGCTATATCGAGGTGGGCGTGTTTTTCCGGCGTCAGACGCCGCCAAGCCACTCCCATTTCGATGACGCGCAGCCGGAAGTACAATTGCGGCCACCCTCTGACCTGACGTATGACGCCGTCATTCTAAATATGCGGTTACATAACCCTCTACGGCGTACATGATTGGACAGAACTTTCTTTTAAAAGGATGACCCCAGCTGGAGAGACGCCAGCCCCGGACGAAGGCATCCCGCCGAAACGCGCGTCGGGTTTGACGGTCTCTCTGCAGAGGTATCATCATGGGTATGTTATTGTCTCCATTATGCTCAGGCGAACTTTATTGAGAACAGTACTATATGCATCTCTATTTGACATACAAATTATAGCGTGTCCTCCAGCAATGAGGTGCTGGTGTTTGTGACACTTTAAACTGCATTACATCACCATTTACCTAGCTCTCCTTGCATACAGTATTGCACTGTTCATGCCATTGTTTGCGCTATAGCTCTCATTGATCATTTATTTATTTATTTAGCTAGCCTGTTTGCATCAGTTTGACAAATACACATTATCTTTGTCTGTTATTTCACCCATCATGTTTACAGTTCCTCTGCATTTGTTGAACGTCTCCATGTCATGCTTTGTATGACTCATCTTTTAATTCTTGTGATTATGTCTAATAAAGTTTATATTTTTGTATCAGACATGTGTTGTGTTAATTGCACCCTACTCTTTATAGGCTATATATACAGTTATTATATCATACCACTATACCAGATGAAATATTACCTGCATACTGTTACTAAACACAACTCACTATAAGACCAATATTACCAATAATAATATATTGTAAGGTCCAAATAATAAAGCCACACCATAACCACATAGTGACTGAATAATACCCCCATACTATAACTGAATAATACTGCCACACCATAACCACATAGTGACTGAATAATACCACCAAACCGTAACCACATAGTGACTGAATAATATCCCCATACTGTTACTGAATAATACCTCCACACCATAACCACATAGTGACTGAATAATACCCCCATACTGTTACTGAATAATACCGCCACACCATAACCACATAGTGACCGAATAATACCCCCATACTGTTACTGAATAATACCACAACACCATAACCACATAGTGACTGAATAATATCCCCATACTGTTACTGAATAATGCCGCCACACCATAACCACATAGTGACTGAATAATACCCCCATACTGTTACTGAATAATACCACCACATCATAACCAAAGAGACTGAATAATATCCCCATACTGTTACTGAATAATACTGCCACATCATAAACACATAGTGACTGAATAATAACCCCATACTGTTACTGAATAATACCACCACACCATAACCACATAGTGACTGCATAATACCCTCATACTGTTACTGAATAATACCGCCACACCATAACCACATAGTGACTGCATAATACCCTCATACTGTTACTGAATAATACCGCCACACCATAACCACATAGTGACTGAATAATACCCCCATACTGTTACTGAATAATACCGCCACACCATAACCACATAGTGACTGAATAATAGCCCCATACTGTTACTGAATAATACCGCCACACCATAACCACATAGTGACTGAATAATAGCCCCATACTGTTACTGAATAATACAGTCACACCATAACCACATAGTGACTGAATAATACCCCCATACTGTTACTGAATAATACTGTCACACCATAACCACATAGTGACTGAATAATACCCCCATACTGTTACTGAATAATACAGTCACACCATAACCACATAGTGACTGAATAATACCCCCATACTGTTACTGAATAATACTGCCACACCATAACCACATAGTGACTGAATAATACCCCCATACTGTTACTGAATAATACCGCCACACCATAACCACATAGTGACTGAATAATATCCCCATACTGTTACTGAATAATACCGCCACACCATAACCACATAGTGATTGAATAATACTGCCACACCATAACCGCATAGTGACTGAAGAATACCCCCATACTGTTACTGAATAATACTGCCACATCATAACCACATAGTGACTGAATAATACCCCCTTACTGTTACTGAATAATACAGTCACACCATTACCACATAGTGACTGAATAATACCCCATACTGTTACTGAATAATACCCCCATACTGTTACTGAATAATACAGTCACACCATAACCACATAGTGACTGAAAAATACCCCCATACTGTTACTGAATAATACCGCCACACCATGACCACATAGTGACTGAAAAATACCCCCATACTGTTACTGAATAATACCTCCACATCATGACCACATAGTGACAGAATAATACCCCATACTATTACTGAATAATACCTCCACACCATAACCACATAGTGACTGAATAATACCCCCATACTGTTACTGAATAAAAACGACTATAGAGAGACCAATATTACCACCACTTAGTGACCATATAGTGGTAGACGCCTGTTATACACAGGAGCTCTGCAGACAATATACGTGATTACAGCACAATTATATCTAGTGACTCACAGGTGATGTTTTCTCTGATTAGTCGTTCACTTTCCCTTTTTTTTTCCTCCATCCGGCCCAGACCACTATGATGACTTATCCCAGCCACGACTCGTCTCTGCAGTATTTGACACACAGACATTTTGGTTTCTTCCTTTTCCAGCACCCTCCCCACCTATACCCCATCCTCTAAACAAACTCGAAATTCACAGTACCCCAGATAGTAATAATGATCCTCCAGTGCTCGACACAATAAAAGTGCCCCCTTAGTAACCGTGCACCCTATGTGCCCCCACAGTAATAATGCCTCCTTTGTGCCCACTCTAGATAGTGCCACACACAGCCCCCTGTAGATAGCCGTACACACAGCCCCTTGTAGATAGAGCCGCACCCAGCCCTGCTGTAGATAGCACCACACACAGCCCTGCTATAGATAGCGCCACACACAGCCCTACTGTAGATAGCGCCACACACAGCCCTGATGTAGATAGAGCCGCACACAGCCCTGCTGTAGATAGTGCCACACACAGCCCTGCTGTAGATAGCGCCACACACAGAGCCCCTGTAGATAGCGCCGCACGCACACATAGCCCCTTGTAGATAGCAACATACCCAGGGCCCCCTGTAGATAGCGCCACAAACACACACACACACACACAGTCCCATGTAGATAGCGCCACACAACTGCCCTGTAGATAGCGCAACAGTCCTCCCCTTTGTATATAGTGCCACAAAGCCCCCTAGTATATAGTGCTACACAGACCCCCTTAGTAGATAGTGCCACACAGCCCCCTCTTGTATATAGTGCCACACTTAGTAGATAGCACCACACACAGATCCCTGTAGTTATGCCAAACAGCTCTCCCCCTTGTAAATAGTGCCACACAGCCCCCCCCCCCTTAGTATAGTGCCACTGCGCTATAGACTTATTCAGTCAAACTTCCACTTGCATTTCCCTTGATGGGTTCCTCTAACGGAAAGCTCTGACCGAACCAATCAATGGAACCCCGACGCAGATGTGAACACACCCTTACTCTATCAATAATGCCGTCAATTCGGAAGGCGGTGTGCAGAGAACTGCATCACTAATTTCTACCACATTCAGGAGTGTTGCAAGACCCAAAGCACATGTCCCCCCTCTCACACTAAAAATGATTTATATACATATACAGTTATTATATCATACCACTATACCAGATGAAATATTACCTGCATAATGTTACTAAACACAACTCACTATAAGACCAATATTACCAATAATAACACATTGTAAGGTCCAAATAATAAAGCCACACCATAACCACATAGTGACTGAATAATACTCCCATACTGAATAATACCACCAAACCGTAACCACATAGTGACTGAATAATAACCCCATACTGTTACTGAATAATAGCACACACCATAACCACATAGTGACTGAATAATACCCCCATACTGTTACTGAATAATACCACCACACTATAACCACATAGTGACTGAATAATACCCCCATACTGATACTGAATAATACCGCCATTCCATAACCACATAGTGACTGAATAATACCCCCATACTGAATAATACCTCCAAACCGTAACCACATAGTGACTGAATAATAACCCCATACTGTTACTGAATAATAGCACACACCATAACCACATAGTGACTGAATAATACCCCCATACTGTTACTGAATAATACCACCACACTATAACCACATAGTGACTGAATAATACCCCCATACTGATACTGAATAATACCGCCATTCCATAACCACATAGTGACAGAATAATACCCCCATACTGTTACTGAATAATACCGCCACATCATAACCACATAGTGACCGAATAATACCCCCATACTGTTACTGAATAATACCGCCACACCATAACCACATAGTGACTGAATAATACCCCCATACTGTTACTGAATAACACCGCCACACCATA
This sequence comes from Rhinoderma darwinii, assembly GCF_050947455.1. NCBI lineage: Eukaryota > Metazoa > Chordata > Amphibia > Anura > Rhinodermatidae > Rhinoderma > Rhinoderma darwinii. The sequence goes on along the minus strand of NC_134687.1, from coordinate 16,802,949 downwards.
AGCACATAGTGACTGAATAATACCCCCATACTGTTACTGAATAAAACCACCACACCATAACCACATAGTGACTGAATAATACGCCAATACTGTTACTGAATAATACTGCCACACCATAACCACATAGTGACTGAATAATACCCCCATATTGTTACTGAATAATACAGTCACACCATTACCACATAGTGACTGAATAATACCCCATACTGTTACTGAATAATACCACCACACCATAACCACATAGTGACTGAATAATATCCCTATACTGTTACTGAATAATACCGCCACACCATAACCACATAGTGACTGAATAATACCCCCATACTGTAACTGAATAATACCGCCACATCATAACCACATAGTGACTGAATAATACCCCCTTACTGTTACTGAATAATACAGTCCCACCATTACCACATAGTGACAAAATAATACCCCATACTGTTACTGAATAATACCCCCATACTGTTACTGAATAATACAGTCACACCATAACCATATAGTGACTGAAAAATACCCCCATACTGTTACTGAATAATACCGCCACACCATGACCACATAGTGACTGAAAAATACCCCCATACTGTTACTGAATAATACCTCCACATCATGACCACATAGTGACAGAATAATTCCCCCATACTGTTACTGAAAAATACAGACACACCATAACCACATAGTGACTGAAAAATACCCCCATACTGTTACTGAATAATACCTCCACATCATGACCACATAGTGACAGAATAATACCCCGATACTGTTACTGAAAAATATCGCCACCCCATAACCACATAGTGACAGAATAATACCCCCATACTGTTACTGAATAATACCTCCACACCATAACCACATAGTGACTGAATAATACCCCCATACTGTTACTGAATAAAAACGACTATAGAGAGACCAATATTACCTCCACTTAGTGACCATATAGTGGTAGACGCCTGTTATACACAGGAGCTCTGCAGACAATATACGTGATTACAGCACAATTATATCTAGTGACTCACAGGTGATGTTTTCTCTGATTAGTCGTTCACTTTCCCTTTTTTTTTTCTCCATCCGGCCCAGACCACTATGATGACTTATCCCAGGCACGACTCGTCTCTGCAGTATTTGACACACAGACATTTTGGTTTCTTCCTTTTCCAGCACCCTCCCCACCTATACCCCATCCTCTAAACAAACTCGTAATTCACAGTACCCCAGATAGTAATAATGATCCTCCAGTGCTCGACACAATAAAAGTGCCCCCTTAGTAACCGTGCACCCTATGTGCCCCCACAGTAATAATGCCTCCTTTGTGCCCACTGTAGATAGTGCCACACACAGCCCCCTGTAGATAGCCGTACACACAGCCCCTTGTAGATAGCGCCACACACACACACACACACACACAGTCCCCTGTAGATAGCGCCACACAGCTGCCCTGTAGATAGCGCAACAGTCCTCCCCTTTGTATATAGTGCCACAAAGCCCCCCTAGTAAATAGTGCTACACAGACCCCCTTAGTATATAGTGCCACACAGCCCCCTCTTGTATAAGTGCCACACAGTCCCCCTTGTATATAGTGCCACACTTAGCAGATAGCACCACACACAGATCCCTGTAGTTATCCCAAAAAGCTCTCCCCCTTGTAAATAGTGCCACACAGCCCCCCTTAGTATAGTGCCACACAGCCCCCCTTGTGTATAGTGCCATACAGCTCCTTGTATATAGTGTCACACAGCCCTCCCTCCCTTGTATGTAGTGCTATACAGCCCCCCCCTGAAATATAGGGCCACACAGCGCTCCCCCTTGTATATAGTGCCACACAGCCCCCCTCTATGTATAGGGCCACACTACCCCCCCCCCTGTATATAGTTCCACACCTCGCTCCGCCTTGTATATAGTGCTACACAGCAATTTCCTCACCCCCGGTATATTGCCACACAGCCCCCGCAAAAAAAATATATATATATATTGTACATACCTTGCCCCGTTCCCAGGACTGATGGAGCGCTGCACATCCTCCGGTCGGGATTCATGCACAGACGAGCGTGATGTAGTCACGTCATCATGCCGGTCTGCGCAGGGAGTCTTCCCGGCACCTTATAGGCTGCAGGCCTAACGTAGCCTGCAGCCTATAGTATTCATTTGTATCTGTGTCCTGAGGATGCAGATACAAGTGAAAGTGGCTGTCGCTAGCACCGGGGCCCTCTCTGGTGCTAGCGACAGCACCGTGTATATGGTGGCCAGTGCGGTTAAGTGCGCCCGAACTGCCCTGATGATGATCCGCCACTGCTCATATCTTTCTATCTATCTATCTATCTATCTCATATCTATCTATCTATCTATCTATCTCATATCTATCTATCTATCTATCTATCTATCTATCTATCTATCTATCTATCTATCTATCTATCTATCTATCTCATATCTATCTATCTATCTATCTATCTATCTATCTATCTATCTATCTATCTATCTATCTATCTATCTATCTATCTATCTATCTCATATCTATCTATCTATCTATCTATCTATCTATCTATCTATCTATCTATCTATCTATCTATCTATCTATCTATCTATCTATCTATCTATCTATCTATCTATCTATCTATCTCATATCTATCTATCTATCTATCTATCTATCTATCTATCTATCTATCTATCTATCTATCTATCTATCTATCTATCTATCTATCTATCTATCTATCTATCCATCTTTCTCTTTATCAAACTTTGCAAAATAATAAACCCTATTAAATTGAATCATCATTGCTGTTTGTAATTTACAGCACGCTTTACACTGCGAAATCGTAATTAGAGTCATGTTACCATAAATTAAGAAGTTACAATGATTTTACATATAAAAAGTCATTATTTCTGATATTTGATAGATAAATAATTTATTGAGCCACAAATCCAGCTGCTTTACATATTTGAACCACTCAAGGGACATGAGGGAAAGAATATTGCCTCCATATAATTCTCCTCTGTCCCACAGTCGCCTCATACTTCCCTTGTCTAGAACTATTAGGGTCTGTTCACAAGGGCTATTTTCAACCTTTTTTGGGGGGCGTAAACGGCCCGAAAAATGGCTAAAAATGCGGAGGCTGAACACCTACAAGCATCTGCCCATTGATCTCAATGGGAAAAACGGCGTTCCGTTCCCACGGGGCATTTTTTACGCGGCTGTTTATAAAAACGGCAGCGTAAAGAAACACCTCGTAAAAAAGAAGTGCATATAATTTATTGAGCCTATTTGGAGCCGTTTTTCATTGACTCAATAAAAAAACAGCTCCAATAACGGGCATAAAAAACGCCGCAAAAAATGCAAGTTGCTTAAAAAAAAGCTGAAAATCAGAGGCTATTTTCCCTTGAAAACAGCTCCGTATTTTCAGCCATTTTTTGTTAAGCGTGCGAACATAGCCTAATTCTAACGCTGTAAACTTCTGGTATCTAGGTTTTTATTATTTTCTATCTTCATATACTTTATATCGTTATTATATCAGAAATATAGAGCACTTAAAGGGACACGTACGCTATCACTTGCTGATTATCCTAAGGTGGTGTGATGCTGTGAAAGAGTTGCCAGGTTTTCTTTACAAATAAACAACTCCTCCCTCTTTCCAGAGATAAGCGGTGACAGAGATTTAGGACAGCATTTACACTATCCTGCTCTGTAGCCAAGATGTGCATGTTAATGCGGTGGAAGTAATAGCTGCTTTACGGGAATTTATTCTGTGGTATAGTGTTTTGTTTTTTTAGTCCTTTATGAAACTGTGCCCCATCCTTTGGTTACACTTTACAGCTTTTTTATTCTATAACCGGAGATTGACAGCGACATCCCCAGCCCCTCCTCAAATAACCTGGCCCACTCAGTCAGCTATTTTTATAAATGTGTACATACTTTTCTTTATGTTTATTCAGTGTGAAAGCTGCTTATCTTGGCCCTTGCAGTACAATAGACCTGTCATTAACAAACCATCGACTGGGCATAGGAAGCTGACCACATTCAGTTTTGCTGTAGGCTGTAAAATGTGATGCTTCATCAGTCTGGAGTGTGTCCTGTTGTGCTGACATCTAGTGGTCAATATTCATACTACAATATTTTACAATTAATAATACTTTGGCAAAACATTTTAATTTCTTTAAAACAATTAATAAAATGAATATGTACAAAAAACTAAAATACATTTTCACCTTGTCCATTAAATCTTAATTAAATAAATATATTTTAGAGGAGACATATTCAACAAAAAATTCTTACTGTTTTACTCTGAAGTGAAAATCTGCTAAAATATATCTCTACAGCTTAAAACATTGAACTAACAAACAAAAATGTCTGGTATTTGTATGAATAGCAGTTTTTCGATCTGTCGCATCTCAGACCTTGTAATACTCGAAGAAGTTCTTCCTGGCATGGCTCCAAGGGGCTCTGTAATACATCTCACCCCTGCTCTGTATATACAATATATACATTAGACACTCAGAGGTTTTCCACAATACATCCCGGGTAAGTGTAGACGGGTCATGTGCATGCGTCCAAGGACATTAAACTCTGCATCAAATTCACTTGTTCAATCACAAAACATACACAATTTGTAGGTCTCTAAGCCCATAGGGTCGTCCTTTGGTTTCCGCATATTTCTCACGCTTTAGGATATCCTGCAGCTTAATCCCACATCTGACCTCTGGTGAACAGTCCTCGGGTTGTGTTTATTTACATATGTCATCCGCTTCTTTTTATTTGTCTTTCTTATTTTTTTTCTAATGGGGAAGCCATTCACAAATTTTTGAATTTTTGTTATTTTTGCTTTTGAGAGTAACATCAACTAATCTTGCCTGGTATGCATGTGAAAATAAGGAGTGACTACCGGAATTTAAGATTAATCTATGAAAGAGTTGGTAGCTGAGGAAATGCGTTGCGCTCATGTACAGTCATTAGCATGAGATATATCGTAAATACTCATATTTGAATAGCAGGTATACATATACTGTATCATGTATATATCGATATGTATGGCATCCATAAGAGCTTCCAAAGTATGCCACTATACAGGAAACCATCCAATGGGGTAACTTACCATCATTAACCTATAGAGCTACAAAAAAACAAAAAAAAACACCAATAATAGAAAAAATATCAGACTTTATTATTAATTACAACATGACCCCTGCGTTTGGGCTATTGATTCGGTTGACCGATTTGGTGCGTGACTTTTTCTGTTTGGGTGACTGTGGCATAAAGAGTGTGATTCGCTGAAATGATGCCACCCCAAATGAAGGCTTTGCCGAAATACGCGCATCCAGGTTTGAAAGAGTTATGGGTTTGTTTTGAGGGACTCACTTCAAAACTTTTAAATGATGTAGGGATTGCTTATTAAAATAGTGGTATTTGCTCTACATTGTAAAACCCTATTACATCCTTTAGTGGATTTGGTGGTGTGGTGTTGTTTATTGAAGAAAGGAGAGATTGTTTTTTCTATCATCAGGCAACCTGTAATGGCCATGGCCGCGGGCCGTCAGGTTTACTCACCTCTTGATGGGTGCAGCCATGGATCAGTGAGCGCTGGCCCACATCTCCTCCTCAGGAGACGCCAGCACTCACTTCCGCTTCACTCAGCGTGCCCGCTCTTAAAGGGCCAGCACGCGCACATGAAATAAAGAATCAAATTAGCCCATGAGCACCCTGGACTATAAGAAGGGCCCTGCCCCTTTCTTCATTGCCTGAGCGTTGTTGTCATTTACCTATGATCGTCTCTGAAAATGGTCCCTTAAGTGTTTCCTAGTTCCCAGTGTCCCCGTTCCTGCTACCTGTATCCTGTGTCCCGTGCTATTCTGGATCAAGTGTAGTTTAGAGTTGGAGTCATGTTGTGCTGAGTACTATGCCTTCCTGGTTACACCACACCTGGTTTCTGCCTGCTGCCAAGGTCCCATCCGAGCCGGTCTTCGCTACTGTCAGAGGTTACCAGAGGTACACCTATCCGAACTATAGACTTTGACTTGTACCCTGTTGGCCAGCTGCCATACTATCAAGGCGGTACCGCCCAGTGGGTCCATGCACCCAAAGTGACACAACCCATTTAAGAGTCAGCAAAAACAGAGAACATTTTTGAAAATTGCACATGTGGCGTAATATAGTTGGCAAAGAAATGTTGGACACACATTTGTCTTCCTTGGGCCACCTCATGGCTATGGCTAGCGTACATGTATAACCTGAGCTAAAAAATCCTGCATGTCATAAATTTGGCGCATTTTCTGACACACCCCTTTCTTTTTCTCTCGACATTTTCAATATTCAGTAATATTATTATATTAAAATTGTCAAAATTTCATAATAAATTTGGCATACGCCATTTACTCCATGCGGACTTCCCTTTCCGCAACAGTTTCTTGCGGCCATAATATTGCAGCAAATAAAGTTTAATTATTGCAAAGTAAAGCTAAAAAAAAATTAACTTTCTAATACACATCATGGGAGAGGTATGAAAACCGGTGGAAAGGAAAAGTGGTATAGTAGTTGTTTATGGCAACCAATCAGGTCGCTTTAATTTCCGAAGGAGCTATTGATAAATAAGAGGTAGAATCTGATTGGCTGCCATGGACACTACTCCGCTTTTCTTTTGCACCAGTTTTTTTTAATACATTTCCCTTATTGTGTATAAATTGTTCACCATTTTTCAAATACCTGCTTGTCAATGAGAACCTCCATAAAATCTGTCCTGGTCATGTGAGGATCACACCGCACCAGCGTCCGTTACAGTTACAGTGCAAACCAATTAAACTTCTGTCGAGGCATGGACTCCACAAGACCTCTGAAGGTGTCATCTGGTATCTGGCACCAAAGAGCAGATTCTTAGAGTCCTGTAAGTTTTGAGATGGGACTGCCATGAATGGGACTTGTTTTTCCAGCACATCCACAGATGATCGATCGGATTGAGATCTGGGGAATTTGGAGATTAGTCAGCACCTTGAATTCTTTGTCATGTTCCTCAAACCACTCCTGAACAATGTTTGCGTTTTGGCGGGGGCATTATCGTGCTGAAAAAGGGCACTGCCATTACGGAATACCGCTGCCATGAAGGGGGTACTTGTCTGCTGCAATGTTGAGGTAGGTGGTACGTGTCACATCCACATGAATGTCAGGACCCAAGGTTTCCCAGCAGCACATTGTCCAGAGCTTCACACGGCCCCCACCGGCTTGTCTTCTTCCCATAAGGCATCCTGGTGCCAACTCTACTCCAGGTAAGTGACGCACAGGCACCCGGCCGCCACATGATGTAAAATAAAACGTCATTCATCAGACCAGGCACCTTTTTCCAGTGCTCCATGGTCCAGTTCTAATGCTCAGGTGTCCATTGTAGGCACTTTGAGTGGTGGACAGGGGTCATCATGTGGGCACTTGTCCTACAGTAGCCCTTCTGTCGGATCGGACCAGAAGGGCTAGCCTTCGATCCTCCAATCCCCATGCGCGTCAATAAGCCTTGAGCACACATGACCCTGTCGCTAGTTCACCGGTAGGCCTCTGGTAGGTACTAACCACTACATACTGGGGACAGCCCCCCAAGACTGGACGTTTTGCCAGATGCTCTGACCCAGTCGTCCAGTCATCACAATTTGGCCCTCGTCATAGTCCCTCAGATCATTACAATTGAGCATTTTTCTTGCTTCCAACACATGAACTTCAAGAAATGACTGATCAGTTGCTGCCTGATATACCCCCCCCCTTGTCAGGCGCCATTATAACCAGCTCGTAAATGTTATTCACTTCACCTGTCACTGGTTATAATGTTATGGCTGATATATGAGAATATATTTTCTGTATATTTTTTGAAGGACTTGCTGTACTTTACTAATAAAACAACCTTTGGTTCCATCAAACTTTGCTGTGAACTGTGTTACATGAATTAAAGGGAAATTGTGTCTGAATATATTTGCAGTGATACATAACATGGCGGGTTATAAGTGTCACAGTATTATTATTATTCACCAGCCTTTTAATATCATTATCATTAAGAGCAGAATTGAATTATTGAAGAAAAGGATATCCATTTATTAAAACTGAGAGACGAGGTCATCTTATCTTCTCCTATGGAGACTATTTTATAACGTAGTATTATATCCAAGTCTCAGCCTCAGTGATCCAATATGACTGTGATAAAATATAGTAAGCCCATTATATGCAAAATAAAAGGATAAAACCTATTACTGTAAAGTTCACGTAATTTTAGGTCCAAAATTATGTACGTAATATATCTTTATAGCAGTAAAAGTCTCATTTTTTGGGTTGCAGCATTCCAAATCCCCTACATAAACATAGGTATTAATTGATCAATGACTAAATGCCAGCATCATGCCATAAAAATTTAGCAAATTATGGCGCACGCCATTTTTTCACAATAATCTGCAACTTTTTACTGTTTTATGCTGCCTTGTCACTTTAAAAAAGTGGGTGGGGTTTAGTGTAGGGGGCGGGGCCACCCCAGCCCCAACAAATTGACTATAATTTACGCGAGAAACGGTCAGAAATTAAAGCAAAAATCGACGCCAGCCTAACTGGCACAGATTTATTTTTCTGCTGGTACACATACAGCTAGAGGTAATAAATTAGGCTCGTTTCACTCCAGCGCTCATTATATTAAGACTAGCATATTAAACGCCAGTCTTAGTAAATTCCCCCAATGTTCTTACTTGATAAAATTCTGTCTTGCTGCAGCCACCACTAGGGGGAGCTTTGGAATTTACTGCATACTTTACGTAAGCTCCCCCTAGTGGTGGCTGTAGGCAGACAGAATTTTATCTTTTCACTATATGTAAACTAAGTTTTGTATCAGAAAAAGGGAGCTCCGACTGAAGGATTTTTTACTTACTAAGGTTAAATAAACTTTAAAAAAATGATGATCAAGAGTGGACATTCACTTTAGGGCTTCATAGTGGCACAATATTCCCAGGAGTAAGATTTCAGTAAATTTGCTATTAAACCGCATCTATTATGCTACTTCAAGTAACCTTGCGAAAGTCATCAAAAATAAGACTCTGTCGAAGCTTGCCACCCTTTTCCCCTTGAATTCGTATATTTTTTTATGTATTTGCAGTTGCTTCTACAGCGCCAGCATATTTCACAGTAGTGTACAGAGATTGACGTCACTCGTATTGCAGTTTTACAAAGATTTTACCACAGTATAATACAGGCTGTAACTCAGGATCAGTACAGGATAAGTAATGTAATGTATGTACACAGTGACACCACCAGCAGAATAGTGAGTGCAGCTCTGGAGTATAATACAGGATGTAACTCAGGATCAGTACAGGATAAGTAATGTAATGTATGTACACAGTGACTCCACCAGCAGAATAGTTAGTGCAGCTCTGGAGTGGGTGGAGCAGGATGTGTGGAGAGAGCCACTGAGACATCCATGCAGGCCTTGGAACCAGGGACTTTCCTTATCCTATCTGTCCAGGCCTCATAACATCTGCCTGGGCTTGGAAAGTACCCTGAGGGGGTTCCATCCTAGGATGGAGCCTCAGACCTCTACCTCCCGGAGCATGCCAGCGGGGGGTAGCGGGTCATCCCAGCTGGCTGGGAATATGCAAACGGTCTCGGGGGTGAGGAGGTAATCTCGGGGCAAGGAATGTGGTCCATCTCCGGTGGCGTGGCAATGATGCGCGCCCTCCCAGAAAGAGGGTGGTGTAGCTGCTGCTGGGGATGGGCTTCAAGGCGAGTGACATCTTTGCCTTGATAAATCCTCATGGCTCGGTCGAGTTCGACATCAGCTTTGTTCACCTAGGGGGCCTTGAGGTCTTCTGGGGGAACTACGAGCTGGTGAACTACGAGCCTGGCTGGCGAGACTTTTCAGCACAAGCAATTTCTCACCAAAGGGGTCCCAAGACAGTGACCGTTCTTACCCATAACGAGTCACTCTCTTTTATTGATATAATGACCTGGTTGGGAAGGTACGGAGAGGTAGTAGAGATGCCACAGAAGAAATTAGACGAGTTTGGCTTCTGGTCAGGGGCCTGGACGGTCATGGCTAACCTAAGTCGTCTGGGACAGACGGTGTCCCACATACCATCGTCTGCTTTCCTGGGTAGAGATCGGATCCTTGTCTTCTACCAGGGGCAGCCAAAGCTGTGTCACCGGTGTGGCGACCCCTCACATTTGAGTGCAGGCTGCAAGGTGCAGAAGTGTGCTTATTGTGGGGGGATTGGTCATCTAGCCACATCGTGTGACCGGATTCACTGCAACCTGTGTGGTGACTTAGGAAACCCGTTCAGTCAGTGTCCTTGCTCTGTCGTCAATGCTTGTTCCAGACCTACGGAGGATGAAAGGAGGGAGGCCTCCATGGGTGAGGGTGCGGGGAGAGATGATGGGGCAGGGGAAGAACGTGAAGAGGGGTCCACCTTCTCGCCAGACAAGGGCGGAGAAACGAAGGAAGGAAAGGAAGCGGAGGGCGCTCCAGGAAACTGGGACGACCTCTGATTCAGATCTGGATGCCCCACCTGAAGCTGCTGCCCCTGGGGAGGCCGAATTGAACGAGGAGATGAGGAGGATGCAAAGGGAGCAGAGGGCTGGGGACTCACAGTCCTCCCACTATGAAAGTGTGAGGAAGGAGGAGAGTACTCAGTACCTACCGCAAAAGGGACACCGGGCAAAACCCAAGAACCAAAGTACATCTGGCCCCACCCTGGCCCAGGATGGTAAATCCTGTACCCCCCTGGTGCGCTTTACTGATAGATACCATGCTCCCGTGGATGTTCCAGCCTCTCATACTAGGGAGGGCATGGTAGGGTGCCCTAACGTCTTTGAGCCTCCCCTGCTGCAGGGGCCGTTGTCCCCAGAAGGGGAGGTAGACCCGGAACTTGGGGAGAGGGATGGGAATAGGGTGGTGAGTATGAACTCCTCAATTTACAAAAAGTGAGGCAAAGAAGGGGGGTCCTCGTCAGATAAAGGGGGGGTGGGAAGAAGAAAGCCATCTGACTCAAACATCCCCCTTTGAGGTTGGGTCTGGTGTCCGCCAGAGTTGTCCCTTGAGCCCTTTGCTATATGTGTTCGCTATCGATTATTTTCTCTGAAGGATTTATCATGGACCATTGGCGGGAGTCAGGGCTAGCCTGGTAGGGCCAGAGGCCGCTCAGAGGGTGGTTGCGTACGCGGATGATGTCTCCATATTTGTCTCCTCGAAAGGAGAGGCAGAATGGGTGATGTCGGAAGTGGAATGTTACTCGTTGGCATCTGGGTCCAAGATCAACCGGGAAAAGTGCAAAAGTCTCTGGCTGGGAGGAGGAGGTCCTGGTTTTGGCCTCATGGACACCTTTCCAGAGCCTCAAGGGTCTGCTAAAATTTTAGGAGTAGAATTTGGACCAGGTGATTACCCCAAGAAAAACTGGGAGGGTAGGCTGACTCTAGCTGCCCAGAAGGTCGACCAATGGAAGGGTTGGTCCTTAACCCTGAGGGAAAGGGTTCACTTGGCCAAGGCCTACCTGGTGCCCAGGTTGCTTTGTTGCTTTACCTGGGCAGTGTGTGCGTTCTGCCAGAACCTCTCTGGACTCGGGTCTACAGACTGTTTTTTCCAGCTGTTATAGGGGAGCAGGCTTAACCTAATCAAGAGGGAGGTTACCTACCTACCAAATACACTAGGTTAGGTATGGTTAACCCGGTGGTGTTCCTAGTGAACAACTTTATTAAGATCAACCTGGCAAACCTCTGGCAAGAGAGGCCTCCTTGGTGGATATCCTCCTGCAGGGGGTGGTTTTCGACCCTCTTCCAGGAATGGGAGACAGGAGGGCAAGTAAAAGACCTTGGCACACCCCATGGACATCTCTCGGCTTATGCCACCTTGGTTCTGAAGGTTGTTTGTCGGTGGGGTCTGGGAGTGTGGGAGATCAGGACCATGTCAAGAAAATGTCTTGACAGGAGGGTCCTGATGACCCACTTCCAGAAGCCCCTGGCGCTCAAAGACTGCCAAAGTAGTGACCTCGGGTGGGATTAAGACTTTTGAATTCAAAGAGGATTTCCCAGACGTTTTGGGATCTGGCTTGGCATTGCTTCCATGGGAGACTGTATGTGAGGGGCAATCTAAAGTGCAGGAACTCTGATAATAGGGGTTGCCCCCGGGAGGAGTGCGGCGGAATGCTGGAAAGCATGGAGCATTTTCTGCTTCATTTCTCCTTTAATACAGAGGTACACAAAAGGGTAGGGGCCTCCATAGGTTGGCCTGGCCTAACCAGCCTCTATTATGCTGGTTGGGCCTATGGGGTGTTCAGAGACCTTGGTGGAAGGGACCGGTGCACTATGTTTTTAGTTAGCATAGTAGTTAGGCACTTTATATGGAATGCACGGTGCTTAGTATCAACGCAGAAAAAAATCCTTCTCAAGGAAGAGGTCGTTAGCAACATCCTGGATGACCTGGTGAAGGTTAAATCTTTGGAGGTCGGCAGATTGAGTGCATCTAGAGCCTCTCGACTGGGAGGGGCTTCTCCTTTAGGGTGCCCTAATGTGTCGGTTTCCATGAGGGGGAGGGGGAGTCATCGCCAGTGCTCCACTGGTGGTAGGGGTCTGCGTTCCTCCGGGGCATCTTAAAGTAAGCAATAGGGTCAGGATAGGTAAAGGGAGGGTCAGCATAGGGTTAGTTTTTTCTGCAAGTCAAGATGGAGGGCTAGGAGTAGGGCAAAGCAATAGGGCAAGCGATAGGGATGGTGCGTCGGTGGGCGTGGACCTCGGCCTCTGGAGGGGTACTGCGTGGGCTATCCTCTTCTCTCTCTCTGGTGGTGGGCTGGCATGAAACAGTAGAATTTTTGTTTTGTTTTGAGTTGACAGGAAGAAAGGCTTACAAGCGGCCAAACTTGGTGCTTTCGGGTATGGATTGGATAGGATTGCTGTGGTAAATTGTATATATTTGTGGTGATGGTATATTTGTATACAATAAAAACTGTTAGATTAGGGTTAGATGGGGGAAAAAGGGGGGGTGTGCCTGGCCCAACTCTAGACTAGGCGGACATGAGGAAGACATGGAGCGAGAGGTTGGGCTGGGGTGTAGGGTGTGGTGGAGGGGCCAGCATCTGGACTATGCGGGCATGGGAGGACATGAGGTGAGATGCTGGCTAGGGTTGTGAGAGGTAGATAAGGATGGTTAGGTAGAGTTAGGTAGTAGTTGTGTAAAAAAAAACACAAAAAAAAAATACTAAAAAAAATATAAAAAAGAATGTCAATAGATAAAAAAAAATATATGTAATAGTCTATTTAGAGATGGTTTCAGTTATTATATTATTATTATTAGTAATGTTGTTGTTGTTATTATTATTATTAGTTCTTTCTTGTGTATCAGTGATTGGCCCCTGGTTGATAAGGTCGGTAAATGTTTTAATTCTTATAATAATGTGGTATGTTGGTGAGAGAAAGAGTGTCTGACACGTGGGTTGTGTGTGGCCAGGTCTGGCTTGTTTCTGTATATAGTAACGTGTATAGTAATGTGTATGGTGTAAGAAGTTGTTTTGATTATTGTGGAGTATGAAATGTTTTGTACGTTTATATAAAATAAAGAGATACAGGATGTAACTCAGGAATTGTACAGGATAAGTAATGTAATGTATGTATACAATGAGTCCACCAGCAGAATAGTGAGTGCAGCTCTGGAGTAAAATACATAATGTAGGATCAGTGCATGATAAGTAATGTAATTTATGTACAGAGTGATTCTGTTTATATACTCAAGATTCCTGGTAGCTGAGATCTGGGGAGTTGCTCTGGTTGTCTCCGTGAGTGTCAGTGTCATAGCAGAACATTATAAGGCCCTGTTCACACAGTGTTTTTTTACAGGCGGCAAAATCTAGCTCAAAATTCCTTCAGGACAGGGACTTAGACCTCCAAATAATCCCAGCTTCCCGGACCACTGCGAGGGGGATATGGAGGGATACTGGAAGTTATTGCTGTCACACCTGAGTTTTTAAGCTTGAAGTAGAGTTAGAATTCAAAGTGAGATGCAAGTAAAAAAGAAATATACAATTCAGCAAACAAATCCTGTGAAAGGAGCGAGAATAGAAGGGGGAGTGAAATGTGTCCATCAATGGTGAGTGCGATGGTCCAAGATGAAAATCTGATCCTCAACACTTCATTCTGTGGGTAATATTAAGAAAAAACATGCAATCAAAAATGTAATAAAAGTTTATCCTCCAGGGTTGTAGATGACGAGGGCTCGATTACCAGAGAATACATAATAATGGATGTTGTCAGGGAGACTTACTCATGATAAGGAATATATTCATTTTACGCTTTTCTTAAGGAAATATTTCCGAGTCTGAAAACTGTGCTTGACATCTAGAGACATAGTGAGGTTCTATTTATACGGCATTGGAGCCTTCTGTCGAAGGTAGACGCCAACTGTATTTCCTGACATACACCTCCGACACAAGGCTACGACTTTGGCATGACTCCCATTGTAAAAAGAAACATATGTCGCGCAGTATACAATTTTTACTGGATGCTGTATGGAATAGAGAAGTCTACTATGCAATGCCATACAGTAAAAAAAAAAAAGGTACAATAACGTCAACGGGGCCCAATGGATAGATTTGGTGTCATACAAACATAGAATAGAGCCTTAGGGTATATATATACCCCTGATATTTTCTGGAAAAGTTGTGTTAAAAAGGGCGTTTGCTGCACCTTGGCCCAGATGGGGTCCCTACAATACGCATGACTGGTAAGAAGCCGTGTGAGGGGGGGACCGGGCATTAAACTGCTTCCCCTGCTTGCCAGGACACCATCATAGTAGATACCCGCAACCGTAGGAGAGTGGAAGGATGGTGCTTCGATAGAAAATTTAGGAGCCGGCAGACCCTAGTAGGGTGACATGGGTGCACCGTTGGCCCTGTATTGAAAATGTTACATATGAGAAGACGATGGTGGCAGAGGGAGATGGGGAATATGTATTATGATCTGTGCACACAGCGCTTTTTGTCCAGCAGAAAAAATCTGCCTCAATATTCTTTCTTGAATTTTTAGGCAGATTTTGACGTGTTTTGTGACACATTGTTTTACGTGTTTTTTACGTGTTTTTAGTAGTTTTTCTTAAATTCAGCAAATGGAGAAACTGCTTGCATTTTTTGGTAAGAAAACGTGTTAAAAATACTTCAAACTAACAGCATTTTTTTCCCGCCTCTCATTGTTTTCAATAGAGGTTTAGAAGCTGCGAGGGAACGAAAACATCCCGAAAAAAAAGCCACTACTTCCCATTGAAATCAACGAAGGGAGATTTGAGGCAATTTGTGGCTCTGATTCCAATGAGGTTGCAGCACCAAAAAAACCCTGTGTGAACTGAGCCTTATAAGTTAGAACATCAGTGATTGGTGTAAAGGGGGCAATTCAATTTAAGATTGTAGACCCGACAGCTACAGTATCATGCTGAAGGGGGAGAGAGTTGTATTATGAAACTCCTTGAGTACCAAGAGAACTTATCCCGCCCCTGCCCTATAGCTTTGCTAGGTGTCAAATTATTTATTGGGGTCCGCCATTATCAGCATAGCACCATAACTTAAAAACTGTATTTTCCTTTAAATAAAATGTTTGCCTATATTTCATTTAAAAAAAAAAAAGAATTGGAGAATGTCCTCTGGGTCTGTGAAATGTCAGTTTCCGACATCACTTGGTATTCTCAGGAATATGCTGAAAGACGCTTTGTTATTACAGTATAATGGCGATCTAATCATCAAGGCAAACATGTCCTTGAGGGAAATTCATTATTTCATTTTGCATTTTAAACTATTTAGTCAACACAGAATTTAAATAAATATCTCCCCCTGTGTTTGTGAACCCAGCGAGGAGGAACAAATGAGACATTTTATCCGCTTTTAATATAAATTATACAGTCTGCAGGGAAGGTATTGGGGTAAAATCCATTAAAATGTCTATTATTAGTGTTATCTGCTACACATTATACATTCTGGAGAAAAAAATCCATGATATTTGCTGAATATGGCTTTCAAGTACCCTCTTACCTAAGGTAATGATAAACAGAAGCAGAACTTGGGGGTGGTTCAGTAGTGACCCGCCCATGAGGTGCAGTGGATACTTTGTCATCATTTAATGCTCTTCCCTGACTGCAGAGGGCAGCATTGATTTTGTTTTAGGAGGGTTTGAGAGTAGTTCCAGGAATTAAGGGGCGAGACGAGGGGTAGGCAGAGTAGGCAGCAGCCTAGGGCATCATAAAGAAGGGGTCTGCAGTTTATAGATTTAAAAAAGAAATCTTCTCATTTCATTGTACAACCATTCAGGTGCTGTGTCTCCGAGCGGCAAAACAATGCTATTGGTGCCAGGTTCCAATATACACACTTCCCTTAAGTACATTAGTGTGAAAAAAGCTGCTGTCACAAAGCAGGGGTGTAGCTAGGAGGGGCAGGCAGGGCATGTGCCCCATGATGGCGGCCTGCTGCCCCTCTGAGAGGGCGGTGGCGCCACTGAAGCCAGCTGCTGCCACCACCTTCTGCACTATAGGCGATGAATGGCAGGGTACTTTTTGTGCAAAGCCATTCAGCGCCTTTCAACGACTCAAGTGGCGCGGTTACTTCTTTGCGCCTCTTGAGTCGTTGAAAGGCCCTGATTGACAGGGCAAGCCACAGTGCCCTGCCAATAATTTGCCTTTCAATAACGCAAGCTGCGCGTGCCACTTGCGTCGTTCAACCCCAGCAGACCTGCTCAGAAGAGAGCAGGTCTGCATTGCCACCGGACGGTGCGGGAACGGGATTAAGGTGAGTATGTAAAGTATTTTTTTTTCTTTCATCCTAATATAAATGTGAGTGACATGATATACAAGGGGGCTATATACAGGGGTGGGCTATATGTGAGGCATTAAATATAGGGGTGGGCTATATACTGGAGTTGGCTATATGTGAGGCACTATATACAGGGGTGGGCTATATACAGGGGTGGGGTTTATGTGGAGCACTATAGGGGCAGCTATATGTGAGACACTATATATAGGGGTGGGTTATATACAGGGGTTGACTAAATGCGGAGCACTATAGGGGTAGCCATATGTGAGCCACTATATACAGGGGTGGGCGATATGTGGAGCACTGTAGGGGTAGCTATATGTGAGGCAATATATACAGGGGTGGGCTATATGTGGAGCTCTATAGGGGAAGCTATATTTGAGGCACTATATACAGGGTGGGCTATATGTGGAGGACTATTTATAGGGGGAGATATATGCAGGGCACTATCTACAGGTGTGGGCTATATGTTGGACACTACATGCAGTGGTGGGCTATATATCAGGGGGGCTATATATGGAGCACTATAGGGGAGCTACATGTGAGGCACTATATAAAGGGGTGGGCTATATGTAGAGCACTATTTATAGGGGAGATATAGGTAGGGCACTCTCTACAGGGTTGGGCTATATTTTTGACACTATATGCAGGGGTGGGCTATATGTGGGGCACTATCTACATGGGGGGCTACATGAGGGGCTCTATTTTCAGAGGAGACTATATGTGGGGCAGTATATACAGGGGGCTATATGTAGGGCACTATCTACAGGGGGCTCTATGGGAAGCACTATCTACAGGGGGCACAGTGTGTGTGTGGGACACGGTGTATGGTGCTATTATAATTAGAAGTGCAGTGTATGGTGCTATTATAATGAGGGACAGTGTATCGTGCTATTATAAATAAAGGTACCGTGTATGGTGCTATTATATTTAGTGGCACAGTGTCTGGCACCATGATAACTTTTTCTTTGTTTATAGGTGCAGAAATGTTTGAAAAGTGAGAAGCTGAAGACATCTGAGTTAAAAACTGCAGAAAAGGGCTGTGCCCGGGAGAAGTCATCATAGAGGTCTGGACCAGATGGAGAAGAAAAGATAAAAAGAACAACTAGAATCTGAGATCCTGTCCTGTGAGTCACCTCATGTAAATGTATAATCAGCACTGTAGTCACTATAAGATCTGTAGCGAGATGATGGTGGTATGATTTCTGTTTTGTGAAACAGCATCTCCCAGCATATTCTTACCATTGTTCGGGTCATGCAGGGAGCGGTATACAATTGAGTGCAAACCTAAACGGCAGGGGTTGCACTAAATTGGGCTGTATTTGTGTTGTATTTATGTACTGAGCTTGGTTCTGGTGTTGTATATATGTACTGAGCATTGTTCTGGTACTGTATATATGCATTGAACTTGGATCCGGTGTTGTATATATGTACCGATCTTGGTTCTGGCACTGTATATATGTACTGAGCTTGGTTCTGGCACTGTAAATATGTACTGAGCTTCGTTCTGACACTGTATAAATGTACTGAGCTTGCTTCTGGTGCTGTATATATGTAATGGGCTTTGTTCTGGTGCTGTATATATGTACTGATCTTGATTTGGATGCTGTATATATGTACTGAGCTTGGTTCTGGTACTGTATAAATGTAATGAGCTTTCTTCTGGTGTTGTATATATGTACTGACCTTTGTTCTGGTGTTGTATATATGTAATGAGCTTGGTTCTGGTGCTGTAAATATGTAATGTGTTTGGTTCCGCTGTTGTGTATAGAACTATAGTGCTTGTAAAATGTACAAATGGCTTTAGGCTTGAGTTACATAAAAAAAGTGGAAAAAAATGACACCTCATTGACTGGTAAACAAACATGGCGAGGGTGGAAGGAGTTGTTGGGAAAGAGGTTTGGGGGGGCACCAAACTTAATCTTTGCCCCGGGTGCTGGAGAACCTGGCTACGCCTCTGCACAAAGATATATGGTAGGATGGCCAGTCGGCTCAGCACTGTGGAATGCACATGTGCAAAGGGGTGCAGGCAAAGGGGGATGATGTAAAATAAGAAAGGAACACTAGGGATGGGCGAAATTAAATAAATAATTGTCCATTCGACAGCTATCATTTTAAACTTCAAGGGGCATATGCAATTCTTGCCTTGGGCATCAAGTGTACTTGTCCTGCCCCTGCCACGAATGGCAGAGTATTCAAGCTCGTTGCACACACCCTATGTACCCGTCATAATTTTTCATATCCAATAGGGGGTACCAGTACCTACCATAGTGGCAGGACACGCGACTATTATAGAGCCTATAGTGGGATGCCTAATATTTTTGGTTATTTCTTGCTCTATTACTGTATGTGGATCTCAATTGCATTACTAGGGGCAAATGTAACGAAAAAACGTATTCGTTTTTCAAAGTTTTACCCATGTCCAATATGTTCCTCTTTCTGGTACAGTAATATTTAACATGTCTCATTTTTATTACATTTTTATTTTACAATTATTTTTCATTCAATATATCCACCAAACAGCCCCACCCATATCAGCTTCCTGTACCTTTGTGAGTGTGACATGGGGAAGTGGGTTATTGGGGTCATCAGTAGTTATGGTTAAATTTGTAGGTAAAGAATGGACTGTTATTTTTATCTCGGAACTTGGCTCTTTAATCTATTTAATTTTTTCTAATATTTTAATACTGAAGTTTCACAAGTTAGAAGTTTTCAATATTAGCATCTGCTGCTTTCTGCAGGATATTTTTATGCTACTGCTCAAGGTCATACTTAATTTTACATTAGCAATCAAGTCAAGTGTTAAGGTGGAAACAGCAGTAGAATGTGAAACAGCAGGACAAAAAAGAAGAGACGTTGACATATTTATGTGTTTTATGTTTTTGTTAAACTCTTTACTTTATTTTTTTTTTAAAGAGTTGTCCAGTTCAGAAAATCTATATTGTATATGTGGAGAAATACTTGGGCCTCATGCACATGAACGTAAGGGTTTTTACTGTCCACAAATACGGATGCACATCAGTAGTCATCCGAAATTGTGGACACGAACAGGACATATTCTATATTTTGCGTATCATTTCTACTGCCCGGACACACATCCGTAAATATACGGAAAGGTGTCCGTGGCCTATAGAAATTAATGGATCTGCAATTTCATCCGTAATTACCTGATCCGTATGCATGTGGCCTTTAATCTGGCTGTGATAATCGCATGTATAGACATCAGGTATTCTGTCACAAAACAACTGAAAACACCATGATATAAAATAAATGAATTTAAAACAAAAAATAAATCAAACAAATAAATATGGTTAGAAGTTTTTTAAACAAACAAACAAACAAACAAACAAACAAACAAATATATATATATATATATATATATATATATATATATATTCGCTTAAATTATAATTAGATATTTTGTCAAAGAACAGCTAAAAAAATAACAGCCAAAAAACGACAGTAAAAATTTTCAAAAAAATAAAATAGCAATAAAATAAATGTTTTAAATAAAATAAATGAATAAAATAAATAAATAGAACAATACAAACATAATAAACATTACAATTAAATGTATCAAATATAATAAAAATTCAAATAATACAATTTAATTTCATAAACTATTCCAAAAATAAATAAATACAAAAATGACGTAAATAAACTAAATAAATAAAAGATTTTATATTTTAATTTATTTTATGAAAGATAATCAAAAGAACCATTTGAACGATAAGATAAGCAGAGACAATAGAAGAATGAGGAAAAGATTTGCAATTAACCCAAGCTTTATAAATGTATTAATCACATTTTCAGTTAACATGAATAATACTGCTGTTCAAAGGTTAATAAATACATTGTATCTCCTCTGAACACATTGAAAAATAAAAAGAATTCTAATAGCAGTAAGATGTCATTGTAAAAATACAGCTAGCGAATTCTGAACGGGGTCAAAAGACTCAATTTACAAAATACCATTAATTTGCTGAAATTGAACCAAAGAGATATTTTATACTAAGACAATTGAGTCTTGTTTTAGTTTCCTGAATCATTTGTCTTTGTGAAAAATGTTGACGTTTTATTAGTATAATAATTTTTCCCATATATTCAAAGTGTCTAATCCACTAGTTATCAATTACTTTGAGCAAGTATGCAGATTTAGAATCTCACATCAGAAGAGGGCAGCAAATATACAGTATAAAAGCATGAATAGCCAATCCTGCTGTTCCTATGTGGGCATAGAGTGGTAACATGTAGCCCCTATTTATGTTACCCTATTGCAGATGTGGAACTACCTGGTAACTGTGGACATACTCGGCAGTAGCTGTGGTAAGTCCTGGTAGTAGCTGCAGTAATACCTGGTGGTTTACTTTACAAATACATGGTGGAAGCTGAGGAAATATCAGATGGCAGATGTGGAAATAACTGGTGGTAACTGTGAAATTACTCAATAATAGCTGTGAAAATATCTGGCAGCAGCTGTGGCAATAACTGGTGGCAGCTGTGGAGATACCTGGCTGTAGCTGTAAGGATACCTGGTGGTGGCTTTGGAGATACATGGTGTCAGCTGTAGGGATAGCTGGTGGTGGCTTTGGAGATACCTGGTGTCAGCTGTAGGGATGGCTGGTGGTGGCTTTGGAGATACCTGGTGTCAGCTGTGATAACACCTGGAGGTAGCTGTGGAACTACTTGGTGGCAGCTGTGGAAAAAACAGGTTATAGCTGTGGTCATTCATGCAGCTGTGGTGATATGTTGAGGTGTTTGGTAACAGAAGTGGTAATACCTGGTGGCAACTTTAGAACTACCCTTTGGCAGCTGTGAAAATATCTAGTAGTAGCTATGAAAATACCAGGTGCATAAGGTAATACCTTGAATTATCTGTGGAGATACCTGGTGGTAGCTGTGGCAATACCTGTAGGGATTCCTGGCTATAGCTGGGAGGATACCTGTTGGTAGCTGTAGAGATACCTGGTTTCAGCTGTGGCAATATCTGCTGGCAGCTGGGGAGCTACCTACTGGCAGCTGTGGAAAAAACAGGAGGTAGCTGTGAAAATACCTGCCGGTAGTTGTGGAAATAGCTGGTAGCAGCTGTGGAAATAGCTGGTGGTAGCTGTAGTAATTATTTGTGACAGCTGTGGAAATACCTAATGGCAGCTGTGGAAATACCTGATGGCAGCTTTGGAAATACCTACTGGCAGCTGTTGAAATAACTGATTGCAGCTGTGGAAATACCTGACGGCAGCTGTGGAAATACCTGATGGCAGCTGTGGAAATACCTGATGGCAGTTGTGGAAATAACTGATGGCAGCTGTGGAAATAACTTGTCATGATCTAGGGCTATGTGGAACCACTAGGCCGTTCTGCCGTAGCGGAGTGGCAGCTGGCCAAATCACAGTCTATACTAAGTCTATACAAAGTCCTTAGCACGAGGGTACCTGTGAGAGTCCAGACAGTAGCAGAGGCTTTGGCACAGATGGAACTGATGTGGCAGGTAGCGCCAGACGTGGCGACTGATACAAGGATTAGCAGATGACACCAGACGTGATGTGTGACAGGAGGCGTGGCAGATGACACCAGACGTGGTGTATAACAGCAGACGTAGCACATGACACCAGACATGGCGTATAACAGCAGGCGTGGCAGATGGCACAACACGACTCCAACACTAGATAAGGCTCAGGAACAAACACAGTACGGGATACAGGATACAGGGCACAGGAACACTGGGAGAAGGATACAACTAAGGGACTATTTTCAATACGAACATGGTTAGACAACAACGCTCAGGCAAGGAGTGGAAGGGAAGAGCCCTTTTTATAGTCCATAGTGTTCTGGGGATAGGTTAGGGAACTTTAACAAGTGTGTGCTGGCCCTTTAAGGCCAGGAACGAGCGCCCACCCTAACATTCAGAGCAGGGCCGGATGGATGCGAGGTCAGGCATCTCCTCGGAGGGAGACCCTGGCAGGAAAGCAACGGCGGCGGTCCACGACCATGGCCGTGACATAACTGATGGCAGCTGTGGAAATACCTGGTAACAGATATACAATAATGATATTCAGCAGGTCCCTGCATAGAGTCTCAGCCCATCCCGGCTATAACTGTTAACCCAGCAAAAGAGGGTGGTAACAGAGCTTGGCGAACATGGAGGTCACCACCGCGGATATTACACTTCCTGCACTTTAATTGGACACCAGCAGCTTCCATAAAGCATGGGTCTGATTATTTTATTTATTTATTTATTTTTTGAGAGGGGCAAATACAATTTCGTTTTTTTTTTTAAATTCCTATTATTTTAGTGCAATACTTCTGCTTGTAGATCATCTTTTAAGCTGTGCAGAGAGCTGTGTAAATAAAATGTTCCATGCAGAGATTCACATCAATATACCAGTATTAAATGCATTACAGGCAGGAAGAGCAATTATTACAGCCCCAAAGCAAAATATTACAATCTTGTATTTGTCAGGTTTCACTCCCTTCCAGTACTGTGTGCTCGCCAGGCAGAACATTCCCCACTGGTAATACTTGTTTTCCTTCATCTATTTCTTAAAGGGAAGGTGTCATGATATTTTTTTTTTTTATTATATTGCTTTTAATATAATATTAACAAAAAATTTATTTAATTGTGTTCTAATTTTTTACTTTTTAATGTATTTTTACTTTTACTTCCCTATGGGGGTTGCCATTTTTGTTTTCATCTCTGTATGTGTCGATTAACGACACATACAGAGATGGAATACGGCACATACATCTCCATAGAGAATGCGAACGGGAGCCGTTCCATTCTCAGAAGAGTACGCCGTCTGTGTGGGAACGCTGCATGCGCCGCTCCCACACAGACCAAAACGAAGCTCGTTCCTAGAGCGAAATCCGGAGCCATTTTCATGTGGACCAGAAGCCGCGGCCGGACAGTAAGATGGCGACATCCGGCCGCGGCTTTCAGCCATATGTTCAACGAAGCAAAGGCGCAATGAAGAGGAGCATAGACCAACGGAGGCGGTGGCGGCAGGAGAAGGTAATTTATGCTTGTGTATGTGATGTGTGTATTATGTTCGTGTATGTTCCTGTTATACTGTCTGCTGAGCCCTGTATCTAATCCTCCTACACTGTGCAGTCGCTCAGAAAATGGCGGCACACAGTGTAGGAGGTTTGAAGGTTCAACTCCCTCCTTCTCCTGGTACTAGCCAGAAGAAGGGAGGGGGGATTGTGTGAGGACACTAGAGGAGAGTGTGTCCACCCCAAATCTGCAGCATAAATCAATGAGGCTGCTTTGCCACAGTAATCATGCTGCAATTTTTGGAACTGCTCCTTCTAGTGCCCAGCACATGGAAATGTTACATAGTTACATAGTAGAATCTAATTTATAATATTTCCTGACTTGTGAAAAAATTAAAAAAATTAAAACAATGTGTAATCACTTAAATACTAATTGTTTAACTGAAAAAAATAATAATAATTTCTAGCGACAAATTCCCTTTAAAGTAATACTGTCCCATATATAAACTGTCTAAGAGCAGTATATATTAGTAGGAGGGATGCTGTACCGTCCATTTAGTTGTTATTAAGAAAAAAAGTAGGGAAATAGCTATGGTTTGTCTCGATAGATAGATAAATAGAGATAGATAGATAGATAGAGATTAGATAGATAGATAGATAGATAGATACAGTGGCGTAACTACCGCCGTAGCAGCCGTAGCGGCTGCTACGGGTCCCGCGGCATGAGGGGGCCCGTGTCGCCCGCCGGCACGGGCCCCCACCATGGCCGAAGGCTCCGCTAGCAGCCGCTACGGCTGCTACAGCGGGACGCCACTGACCACTACGGCAGAGCAGGGAGGTATCTCCCCGCTCTGCCATTAAACAAAAGACATGTATCCCCTCTCCACAGGATCTCCACAGGATAGGGGATACACCTGTGATCGCTGGCAGTGATAGGGAGAACGGGGGACTGAAAGTCCCCTGAAGTTCTCCATCACAAACCTCGGACTTCCGGGGTCTGCGTCGGCAGCTCCGTAGAAATGAATGGAGCGCCGGTCGTGCTTGTGCGCATGCGTGACCAGCGCTCCTTTCATTTTTATTGAGCTGCGCAGACGCCGGAAGTCAGAGGTTAGTCATGGAGAACTTCGGGGGACTTTCTCCCTATCGCTGCCAGCGATCACACATGTATCCCCTATCCTGTGGAGAGGGGATACATGTCTTTTGTAGGACACACTGTAGGTCGCATTTTTTTGGGAGGGGGGATGCTGTATGGCATTCCCTACAGGGGGAGGGCTATATGGCGTTCCCTACAGGGGGGGCTGTACGGCGTTCCCTACAGGGGGGGCTGTACGGCGGTCCCTACAGGGGGGGGGGCTGTATGGCGTTATCTACAGGGGGGCTGTATTGCGTTCTCTACAGGGGGGGCTGTATGGCGTTCTCTACAGGGGGGCTGTATGGCGTTCCTTACAGGGGGAGGGCTGTATGGCGTTCCCTACAGGGGGGGCTGTTCGGCGTTCCCTACAGGAGGGGGGCTGTATGGCGTTCTCTACAGGGGGGGATGTATGGCATTCTCTACAGGGGGGGCTGTATGGTGTTAGAGAACGCAATACAGCCCCCTGTAGATAACGCCATACAGCCCCCTGTAGATAACGCCATACAGCCCCCCTGTAAATAACGCCATACAGGCCCCCTGTAGATAACGCCATACAGCCCCCCTGTAGAGAACGCCATACAGCCCCCCAAGTAGAGAATGCAATACAGCCCCCCTGTAGATAACGCCATACAGCCCCCCTGTAGATAACGCCATACAGCCCCCCTGTAGATAACGCAATACAGCCCCCCTGTAGATAACGCCATACAGCCCGCCTGTAGATAACGGCATACAGCCCCCCTGTAGATAACGCCATACAGCCCCCCCTGTAGAGAACGGCATACAGCCCCCCCTGTAGAGAATGCCATACAGCCCCCCTGTAGAGAATGCCATACAGCCCCCCCTGTAGATAACGCCATACAGCCCCCCTGTAGATAACACCATACAGCCCCCACGTAGATAACGCCATACAGCCCCCCTTGTAGATAACACCCTACAGCCCCCCCTGTAGAGAACGCCATACAGCCCCCCCTGTAGAGAACGCCATACAGCCCCCTGTAGAGAACGCCATACAGCCCCCCCTGTAGAGAACGCCATACAGCTCCCCCCTGTAGAGAATGCCATACAGCCCCCCTGTAGAGAACGCCATACAGCCCCCCTGTAGAGAACGCCATAGAGCCCCCCCTGTAGAGAACGCCATACATCCCCCCCTGTAGAGAACTCCATACAGCCCCCCCTGTAGAGAACGCCATACAGCCCCCCTGTATAGAACGCCATACAGAGTCCCCTGTAGATATCTACAAAGGGGGCTGTATGGAGTTATCTACAGGGGGCTGTATGGCGTTCTCTACAGAGGGGGCTGTATGGCGTTATCTACAGGGGGGCTGTATGGCGTTATCTACAGGTGGGCTGTATGGAGTTATCTACAGGGGGGCTGTATGGCGCTATCTACAGAGGGGGCTGTATGGCGTTATCTACAGGGGGGGCTGTATGGCGTTATCTACAGGGGGGATGTAAAAAAGGCACTATCTACAAGGGGGGGGGTTGTGTGACACCCAGGGGAGGGGGGGGGCAGTCAAAAGTTTGCTATGGGGCCCAGTCTTTCCTAGTTACGTAGATAGATAGATAGATAGATAGATAGATAGATAGATAGATAGATAGATAGATAGATAGATAGATAGATAGATAGATAGATAGATAGATAGATAGATAGATATGAGATAGATAGATAGATAGATATGAGATAGATAGATAGATAGATAGATAGATAGATAGATAGATAGATAGATAGATAGATAGATAGATAGATAGATAGATAGATAGATAGTACAATGTAATGGTTGAATTGGAAAAAACTGTGTTTTCCCTGTTTTTTTAGGTTTCATTTTTAAGGCTTTCACCGTGCGGTAAAAACGTCATTTGATACCATTTTATCACAAAAAAAATAGCGATCAAAGCGTTTTGCATTTTTTTTAAATTCCATTACAGCATTTACTGTGCGGGTTAAATAATGTAATATTGTAATAGTCTTTTACGGACGCAATGATACTAATTTTGACAGTTTTTTATTTTATTTTAATATATTTTTGGTTTTTACTACTGAAAACTTAATTTGACTTTTTTTTACACTTGTTATTAGTCGCCCTAGGGAACTTGAACCAGCTAAATACAGCACTAGAACCAAGCTCAGGACATTAATACAACACCAGTGTCATGATCTGTAGGTATGTGGACCAACTAGGCCACACCGCCATAGCGGAGTAGCAGCTCGCCAAACAACAGTGTGCCAAGTCTATACAAAGTCCAAGCACAAGGGTACCTGTGATAGTCCAGACAGTAGCGAGGCTAGGCACAGATGGTACTTTGATGGCAGGTGAGGCAAAACGTGGCAGGAGGTACCAGGTGTGGCAGATGACACCAGACGTGGTGTATGACAGCAGGTGTATCAGGCGGCACAACATGACTCCAACACTAGAGAGGGCACAGGGACAAATACAGCACGGGATACAGGATACCGGTAGCAGGGCACGGAAACGCTGGGAACAGGATACGACTAAGGGACCATTTGCAAGACTAACAGGAATACAAACAACGCTCAGGCAAGGAGTGAAAGGGCAGAGCCCTTTTTATAGTCCATAGTGATTAGGGCTAATTAATAATATTTTAAGGACAGGCACAAGCACATATGCACTCTACGAGACACTGCAGAGCAGAGCAGAAGTGAGTGCTGGCATCTCCAAGGAAGGAGATTCCGGCCAGCACTCACTAGTCCATGGCTGCAGCCGTCGGGGTGTAAGTAGGAACCTCCACAAGTCCACGGTCCGTGGCTGTATGCCCCCTCTTACGCCCCCTGTTCTTGGGACCAGAGCGAGTGAGGAATTTGTTAATAAGGGTAGGGGCATTGAGATTTCTCTATTGGCTGCCAGGACCTCTACTCTCTACGAAACCCCTTCCAATCCAGTAAACAAAAAGTCCTTTCTCCTACTCTCTTGTAGTCCAGGATCTCCTTTACTTCAAACACAACGGAAGAACCACTGGGAGCAACTGCAGGACTAGGAGTCTTACTGTAGCGGTTCAGAAGCACAGGCTTCAGGAGGGACACATGAAAGGAGTTAGGGATTTTGAGAGTAGGAGGCAGCTGAAGTTTATAGGAGATAGTGTTAATTTGTTGCAGGATCTCAAAAGGTCTGAGGAACCTACAAACAAATTTGTACGAAGGCACCTTCAAACGGATATTCTTTGAGGACAGCCAGACTTTGGTACCTGGAAGAAACTGAGGCGGCTCTCTTCTTCTTGTATCCGCTTTTCGCTTCATGCCATCGACTGCCAGCAGAATAGAGGACCGGGTCTGCTGCCAGATTTGTAGAAAATTCCCAAATGCAGAGTCAACTGCGGGTACCTGGCATGTAGCCGAAACAGGAAGAGGGATTCGTAGATGTTGGCCGTAGTTGATGAAGAACGGTGTGGAAGCAGTGGACTCACTTGTGTGGTTGTTATAAGAGAACTTGGCCGATGGAAGAAGCTGTACCGAGTCATCATGCTGCATAGAGATGAAATGATGACGATAATGCTCCTTGATTTGATTAATCCTCTCGACTTGCCCATTGGACTGGAGATGGTAGGCTGAGGAAAAGTCAAATTTCACATCCAGAAGTCTACAGAGGGCCCTCCAGAACCTTGAGGTGAACTGTACCCCACAATAAGAAACGATATTGAAGGGCAAACCATGCACATGGAAGGTGTGCCGGATGAAGAGATTTGCCAGTATATGGGCAGAAGGTAGGCCAGTCAGTCGGATAAAGTGTGCCATCTTCGAGAACCGATCCACCATCACCCAGACAGTATTGCATCCTGCTGAGAGAGGAAAATCAGTGACAAAGTCCATTGCAATATGCTGCCAGGGAGCATTGGACACAGGCAGAGGTTGGAGCAGGTCGGCAGGCTTGGTGTGAGCAACCTTGTTAGAAGCACAGACAGTGCAGGAAGAGACAAAGTCCACAATATCTTTGGGCAGTGTGGGCCACCAGAAATGACGAGCAATCAGATCTCGACTCTTATGAACACCCACGTGCCCCGCCAGTTTGGAGCTGTGTCCCCAGCAAAGAATTCTTCTCCTGTCTGCCAACCTAACAAAAGTCCACACCAGAGGCATGTCTCTAACTTGAAGAGGATTAGCAGAAACAATGCAGGACGGCTTTAAGATACATTGAGGGATCTCCACAGTGTGCTCTGTTTCAAACGACCTGGACAGGGCATCGGCCCGCACATGTTTGTCAGCGGGACGGTAGTGGAGCACAAACTTGATACGGGTGAAGAACAGCGACCACCTGGCTTAACGGGGGTTTTGCTGTTGAGCCGAGTGGAGATAGGTACGATTCTTGTGGTCAGTGTATATCAGGATGCGGTGAGCAGCGCCATCTAGCAGGTGTCTCCACTCCTCTACTGACAACTTGATGGCCAGGGATAATCTATCCCCAATAGAGTAATTGCGTTCTGCGTGAGAGAAAAGTCTAGAATAATAGCCACACACTACAGTCTTTCCTTTAAAGCCTCTCTGGAACAGAATTGCACCTGCACCAACGGAGGAAGCGTCCACCTCCAACGAGAACTGTCGAGACGCATCAGGATGATGGAGGATCGAGGCTGAAATCAAGGCATTCTTGAGGCTATTAAACACTGATTCTACCTCTGGAGGCCACACTTTGGCGTTCATACCTTTCTTGGTAAGGGTAGAGATGGGATCCATCAGAAATGGGAAATTTGGGATAAACTGCCGGTAGAAGTTAGCGAATCCCAGGAAACGCTGTATGGACTGCAGGCCCTGAGGACGTGGCCATTCCAGGATGGACTTGACTTTTTCAGGATCCATCTTGAGGCCGTGATGATGTAGCCCAGGAAGGGCAGAGACTTTTTTTCGAAAATGCACTTCTCCAATTTGGTATACTAGTGATTCTCTCTTAGTCGCAACAGAACCTGACGGACATGTCTCCAATGTGTTGTCGGATGTGGGGAGAAGATCAAAATGTCATCGAGGTAGACAATCACACAGACAAAGAGGAGATCTCAGAAGATATAATTCACAAATTCTTGGAAGACAGCGGGAGCATTACACAGGCCGAAGGGCATCACCAGGTATTCATAGTGCCCGTCTCGAGTGTTAAATGCCGTCTTCCACTCGTTACTTTGACGGATTCAGATCAAGTTGTAGGCCCCACGCAAGTCTTGTTTAGAGAAGATCATGACTCCTCCTATACGATCAAATAATTCAGAGATCAATGGCAAAGGGTAATTATTTATTTCTGACCATGATCTGGTTGAGACTTCGATAGTCAATGCAGGGTCAAAAAGATCTGTCTTTTTTCTTTAAGAAGAAACCCCTCTCCAGATTCTCCTTGATATAAGCAGACATGGAATGAGTCTCTGGCAAGGAGAGGATGTAAACCTGTCCACGGGGAGTTGAAGCATTAGGAACCAGTTCAATCGGACAGTCATACGCCCAGTGTGGGGGAAGCATCCCAGCCTATTTCTTGCTGAAGACGTCTGCGCATAATGAGTGGGTAATACCGTTAACGACTGCGACATAGGAGGCAGGACAGGATGGATCTGTAACAGGCAGTGATGGGGACATTTGGAGCCCCATTGGAGAACTTCTCCGGAATTCCAGTCCAGGACTGGGGAATGAACACGGAGCCAAGGCAGACCCAGCAACACAGGATTGACGACTTTGGGCAAGATGAGGAATACAATTTGCTCAGTGTGAAGAGCTCCAACTTGGAGCCTCAGTGGCAAGGCCTCAGACACAATAGGATCGGGCACAGGAAGTCTATTCACAGAGACAACAGCTAGGGGAGTCTCCAAGGGAACCATCGTCAACTGGAGCTGATCCACTAGGTCCTGTTGGATAAAGTTTGCAGCGAACCCGGAGTCCAGGTAGGCAGGGACCCAGTGTATCTTCTCACCGGACACTATGCTCAATTTGGGAGAGAGTTTATTTAGTACTTTTCCATCTAGGGTTGTCTCTCCAACCAATCCTAGGCGCTGGAGTTTCTTGGCTTTTGGGGACACAGACGCACAAAATGGCCGCAAAAAACAGACAGAGCCTCGAAGTGCGTCTGCGTTGTTTCTCTTGGACAGACAACTTGAGGCAGTCTACTTGCATAGGCTTCTCTGGTGGAACAGCTGATGAGGGCAATCGAGGTTGCTGGAATGTAGGAGCCGGCCTAGGAAATCTTCTGATCCGGCGAACCTCTTGAGATCGTTCCGGATGGCTAGAAGAATGAGGTTATCTAGGGTAGATGGCAGATCTCGAGCGGCAAGCTCGTCTTTGATATCGGAGGATAGACCCTTCCAGAATGTAGCCACCAAGGCCTCATTGCTCCAGGTCAGCCCTGCCACCAGTGTACGGAACTGAATGGCTGAATGGTCCTGATTTGTGTGGCGGCTCAGTGGTTAAGACTGTTGCCTTGCAATCCTGAGTTCAAATCCAACCAAGTGTGGAGTTTGTATTTTCTCTGGGTACTCTGGTTTCTTCCCAAACTTCAAAAAAATTATATCTTGAGCCGCACTGGGGAGAGAAAGTCAGTACATCTTCTGTACAGCGCTGCAGAATATGTTAGCACCATATAAGTAACAGAAATAAATGAACAGAAGAAGTGACTGCGTATTATTATATCATTAGGGTTATTGATTAATTACACAGATCTGTCCCCATGTTGACTAATGAGCGGCATGCTGTATTATCAATGCTGCGTCCTGTCATTGGGAAGTGGTGTCCTGATTCATCTGTGTCATTAGTGTCACAAGGAGCGTCTGTAACAAAACCAGTGAGGTCTCCTCTGATGAATCACGGTCTGCAATGACTAAGAACAATTAGTATTGGGAAGTAGAGAAACTCCAGTGTCCATAGACATAATGTAGTTATACAGCTCGTTGTGTTTGGTTAATTATACACTTATTCCTGTAGCCACCCACAGCCCAAGAGCAATGACTACTGTACAGTACGTGGTCCCTCCATGGTAATGGGCTGTAATCAATACAAGATATTTGCTTGCATCACAGCTTTAAACATCATGAAGTTTATGAGACCACTAGTCACACTTCAAGAAGATCTAGAGAAGCTCACATGGTGATTTTCTATATAAGTAGAGATTTGAAAAGTGGTTAAGTACAAAAAAAATATTATGGCAGTGTTAGGTCTAAACGCAGGGTATTTATCACCTATGTACACATATATTTATATATATATATATATATATATATATATATTTAGAGTACTAAAATGGCTTGATAGATAGATAGATAGATAGATAGATAGATAGATAGATAGATAGATAGATAGATAGATAGATAGATAGATAGATAGATAGATAGATAGATAGATAGATAGATAGATAGATAGATAGATATAGGATAGATAGATATAAGATAGATAGATAGATAGATAGATAAATAGATAGATAGATAGATAGATAGATAGATAGATGATAGATGATAGATAGATAGATACACAAGAGAGTGTCAACCACACAGTCAAAGGATCATAAAGATGACGGTGAAAGCCCGCCAGGGACACAACCAAGGTCACCCAAATTATGTATTTTCAAAAATCAGGCAGCACTCCAGAGATGTAGCAAAATTAGAAAAGGTGCTTTATCCCATCAATCAAGATTGCAACGTTTCAGCTCTTCAATAGAGCCTTTCTCAAGCTAGTGAACACGGGTTTTAACAGCATATATATATATATATATATATATATATATATATATATATATATATAGAGAGAGAGAGAGAGAGAGAGAGAGAGAGAGAGAGGAACTTCAATTAAGAAGGAGGCGCTTACATCAAGTGATAATTTACCATAGACAGAAAAAATATAATAAATAGCAAATACACAATCATAAAATAGTGACACAGATAATACATGGAATGTTATAACTTGTACATAGACAGGTTTCGATTTGTAAACAATGTAATGGTAATAGGTGTATATTCGTGATTGTACACAATTAAACATAAACATCATCTGTGAAAACAATAAAGGATTACATATGGAAAACACTCATCCATGATGATACCGGCCATAATAATTCAATGTAGCCGCGCTAATCACGGTGTTAGGAGTGTATCACGCTATTGCGCATGTCCGCGCATGCGCTGATGCAACTAATGTGTCTAAATCGCCATATTAGGTGTGGGTAAAGGGGAGATAGCCATTAATACCGCTGAATACTAGATGGCATAGGAAATACAAGGAGAATGCAGGAAAATACGGTGTGAGCTGTAATAGTATATAGTGTCTGGAACACTCTCTAAAGAAAAGGTCCACTCTCTAAAGAAAAGGTCCACCAAATATGCACCACTTAGCCCACAACTTAACCCATATATATATATAGATATATAGATAGATATGAGATAGATAGATAGATAGATAGATAGATAGATAGATAGATAGATAGATAGATAGATAGATAGATAGATAGATAGATGATAGATAGATAGATAGATAGATAGATAGATAGATAGATAGATAGATAGATAGATAGATAGATAGATAGATAGATAGATAGATAGATAGATAAATAGATATGAGATAGATAGATAGATAGATAGATAGATAGATAGATAGATAGATAGATAGATAGATAGATAGATAGATAGATAGATAATAGATAGATAGATAGATAGATAGATAGATAGATAGATAGATAGATAGATAGATAGATATAAGATAGATAGATAGATAGATAGATATGAGATAGATAGATGATAGATAGATAGATAGATAGATAGATAGATAGATAGATAGATAGATAGATAGATAGATAGATAGATAGATAGATAGATAGATAATAGATAGATAGATAGATAGATAGATAGATAGATAGATAGATAGATAATAGATAGATAGATAGATAGATAGATAGATAGATAGATAGATAGATAGATAGATAGTGTAAAGGATCTGCCAGGCACAACTTCTGTGTATACGCCCATAGGTAATCAGTCTGCACCTGAGTCTATCTCTCTGAGACTGACTCCAGCTTCCACCACTCAGGATGGCAGGCTTAGGTGTGGCAGAGCCTATCGCAGCCTGGCCAGACGGAGCTAGCTCCCGCCCTCTGTCTATATATACCTGCCTTTCCTGTTCCTCCTTTGCTTGTGATTCTTCTCGTGTGGTTTCCTGGCCCAGCTACAGCTTCTGACTATTTGATCCTGCTCCATACTGACCCTGGCTTTCTGACTACTCTCCTGCTCTGCGTTTGGTACCTCGTGCACTCCTGGTTTGACTCGGCTCGTTCACCACTCTTGTTGCTCACGGTGTTGCCGTGGGCAACTGCCCCATTTCCCTTTGCTTTGTGTTCCCTTGTCTGTTTGTCTCTTGCACTTACTGAGCGTAGGGACCGCCGCCCAGTTGTACCCCATCGCCTAGGGTGGGTCGTTGCAAGTAGGCAGGGACAGAGTGGCGGGTAGATTAGGGCTCACTTGTCCGTTTCCCTACCCCCGTCATTACATAATCACAAGCCCATATACCTAGTCTACCCTTGTCCCTGACACTACTATGGACCCCCTTGAGACCCTGGCCCAGCAAATGCAGGATCTCTCCCTACAGGTCCAGGCCCTGGCTCAGAGGGTCAACCAGCCTGACGCTACCATGGTAGTGCCCCTCACCTCACCTCTTGAACCCCACCTCAAGTTGCCTGACCGGTTCTCAGGGGACCGGAGGACTTTTCTCTCCTTTCGGGAGAGTTGTAGGCTCTACTTTCGCTTAAAGCCTCACTCCTCAGGTTCTGAGAGCCAGCGGGTAGGTATTATTATGTCCCGGCTCCAGGATGGGCCCCAAGAGTGGGCCTTCTCCTTGGCTCCTGACGCCCCTGAACTTTCCTCCGTTGATCATTTCTTTTCTGCTCTCGGACTCATTTATGACGAGACTGACAGGACTGCCTTTGCTGAGAGTCAGCTGGTGACCTTACGTCAGGGTAAGAGAACTGTTGAGGAGTATTGTTCTGACTTTAGGAAGTGGTGCGTAGCTTCTTGGTGAAATGACCCTGCCTTAAGGTGCCAGTTTAGGTTGGGTCTGTCGAATGCCCTGAAAGACCTGCTAGTTAGCTATCCCTCTTCTGACTCCCTTGACCAGGTTATGGCTTTAGCGGTACGACTTGACCGACGTCTCAGGGAACGACAACTTGAACGTTTTTGTGTTTTCCCCTCTGACTCCCCCATGATGCCTCCCGAGGTCCCGTTGCTTCGCTCTTCCACGTAAGACTCGGAGGTACCTATGCAACTCGGGGCCTCCGTGTCCCCCCGACAACGTAGAGAGTTCCGCAGGAAGAATGGTCTCTGCTTCTACTGTGGGGATGACAAGCATCAAGTGAACAACTGTCCTAGGCGTAAGAATAAGCAGCCGGAAAACTTCCGCGCCTAAGTGATCATCGGGGAGGTCACTTGGGCTCACAGGTATTTCCCGTAAATATTAAACGTAATAAAATCTTGCTTCCCTTTCAGGTCTCTTTTGGGGGTAGGTCTGCTACCGGCAGTGCCTTCGTGGATTCAGGGTCTTCTACTAATATCATGTCTGTGGAATTTGCCATGTCTCTAGCTATGCCATTAATTGATTTGCCTAAACCTGTCCCGGTAGTGGGTATCGACTCCACTCCTCTTGCTAATGGTTATTTTACACAGCATACCCTTGTTTTTGATCTCCTTGTTGGCTCCATGCATTTGGAGCAGTGCTCTGTACTGTTGATGCAGGGATTATCGTCCGATTTGGTTTTAGGCCTTCCCTGGTTGCAGTTGCATAATCCCACGTTTGACTGGAATACTGGGGAGCTTACCAAATGGGGTAATGAATGCTTGACGTCATGTTTTTCTGTTATTTCTATTTCTCCCCCCGAGGAGGTGAACACGCTACCTGAGTTTGTTCAGGACTTCGCTGATGTTTTCTCTAAGGAGGCCTCCGAAGTGTTACCTCCTCATAGAGAATACGATTGCGCTTTCGAATTGGTACCAGGAGCTAAGCTCCCTAAGGGTAGGATATTTAATCTTTCTTGTCCCGAACGTGAAGCCATGAGAGAGTATATCCAGGGATGCCTGGCCAAGGGTTACATTCGCCCCTCTACTTCTCCGGTAGGTTCTGGCTTCTTCTTCGTAGGGAAGAAGGATGGTGGTCTTAGGCCATGCATTGACTACCGTAACTTGAATAAGGTCACTGTAAGGATCCAGTATCCCCTTCCTTTGATTCTTGATCTCTTTAATCAGGTTCAGGGGGCCCAATGGTTCTCTAAGTTTGATCTACGGGGGGCGTATAACCTTATCCGCATCAAAGAGGGGGATGAGTGGAAGACTGCGTTTAACACGCCCGAAGGTCATTTTGAATACCTCGTCATGCCCTTTGGGTTGTGTAATGCTTCTGCGGTCTTCCAGAATTTCATAAATGAGATTTTAAGAGATTACCTGGGGGTATTTCTTGCAGTGTACCTTGATGACATACTGGTGTTTTCCAAGGACTGGTCCTCCCACATTGAGCATGTCAGGAAGGTGCTCCAGGTCCTTCGGGAAAACAAACTGTTTGCGAAAACCGAAAAATGTGTGTTTGGGGTACAGGAGATACCATTTTTGGGGCAAATCCTCACTCCTCATGAATTCCGCATGAACCCCGCAAAGGTCCAGGCTGTGGCAGAATGGGTCCAACCTGCCTCCCTGAAGGCGTTACAGTGTTTCTTGGGGTTCGCTAATTATTACAAGAGATTTATTGCTAACTTCTCGGTCATCGCTAAGCCTCTTACGGACCTCACTCGCAAAGGTGCTGATCTCCTCCACTGGCCCCCTGAGGCTGTCCAGGCTTTTGAGGTCCTTAAGAAGTGCTTTATCTCGGCCCCGGTGCTGGTACAGCCCAACCAAATGGAGCCATTTATCATGGAAGTTGACGCATCCGAGGTGGGAGTGGGGGCTGTCTAGTCCCAGGGTACCAGCTCCCTCACCCACAAGAATCTGGTTTTCCTAGAATCTGCACGGAGGCTAAACCCGAGACAAGCTCGATGGGCGCTATTTTTTTACCAGATTCAACTTTTTGGTTACCTATATGGCTGGGTCTAAAAATATTAAGGCCGATGCACTGTCGCGTAGCTTCATGGCCAGCCCTCCTTCGGAGGAAGATCCTGCTTGTATTTTGCCTCCTGGTATAATAATTTCTTCTATTGATTCTGATTTAGTCTCTGAGATTGCGGCTGATCAAGGTTCAGCTCCCGGGAACCTTCCTGAGGACAAGCTGTTTGTTCCCCTGCGATACCGGCTAAGGGTACTTAGGGAAAATCATGACTCCGCACTATCTGGTCATCCAGGCGTCCTGGGTACCAAACACCTAATTTCCAGAAACTATTGGTGGCCTGGGTTGACTAATGACGTTAAAGCCTACGTCACCGATTGTGAGGTTTGTGCTAGGTCCAAGACTCCCAGGTCCCGACCAGCGGGCTTACTACGTTCTTTGCCCATTTCCCAGAGACCTTGGACCCATATCTCCATGGATTTTATCACCGATTTGCCTCCATCTCAAGGCAAGTCGGTGGTGTGGGTGGTAGTAGACCGCTTCAGTAAGATGTGCCACTTTGTGCCCCTCAAGAAACTACCCAATGCTAAGACGTTAGCTACCTTGTTTGTCGAACACATCCTGCGTCTCCATGGGGTCCCTGTCAATATTGTTTCGGACAGAGGGGTACAATTTGTTTCATTGTTTTGGAGAGCCTTCTGTAAAAAGTTGGAGATTGATCTGTCCTTCTCCTCTGCCTTCCATCCTGAAACTAATGGTCAAACTGAGAGGACTAATCAATCTCTAGAACAATATTTAAGGTGTTTTATCTCTGACTGTCAATATGATTGGGTCTCATTCATTCCCCTCGCCGAATTTTCCCTTAATAACCGGGTCAGTAACTCGTCAGGGGTCTCCCCCTTTTTCTGTAATTTTGGGTTTAATCCACGGTTCTCCTCCGTCTCACCTGGTAGTTCCAACAATCCTGAGGTAGAGGTCGCTCATCGGGAACTGTGCACAGTCTGGGCCCAGCTCAGAAGAACCTAGAGGCGTCCCAGAGCGTACAAAAAACTCAGGCTGATAGAAGACGTTCTGCTAACCCCTTGTTTATGGTCGGGGATCTGGTGTGGTTATCTTCTAGGAACTTGCGCCTTAAGGTCCCGTCCAAGAAGTTTGCTCCCCGGTTTATTGGGCCGTATAAGGTCATTGAAGTCCTCAATCCTGTCTCCTTCCGACTGGAGTTGCCCCCATCTTTTCGAATACACAACGTGTTTCATGCCTCCCTCCTTAAACGCTGCTCCACGTCCTTGGCTCCCTCGAGGAAACCTCCTGTTCCCGTTCTCACCCCTGAGGGGGTGGAATTCGAGGTGGCCAAGATTGTGGACAGCAAGATGGTCCAAGGCTCCCTCCAGTACCTGGTCCATTGGAGAGGATACGGGCCTGAGGAGAGGACTTGGGTAGCCGCCTGGGATGTTCACGCTGGGGTATTGGTCAGGAGGTTCCACCTCCGTTTCCCCAATAAACCAGGTCCACTTAGAAAGGGTCCGGTGGGCCTTCATAAAAGGGGGGGTACTGTAAAGGATCTGCCAGGCACAACTTCTGTGTATACGCCCATAGGTAATCAGTCTGCACCTGAGTCTATGTCTCTGAGACTGACTCCAGCTTCCACCACTCAGGATAGCAGGCTTAGGAGTGGGAGAGCCTATCGCAGCCTGGCCAGGCGAAGCTAGCTCCCGCCCTCTGTCTATTTATACCTGCCTTTCCTGTTCCTACTTTGCTTGTGATTCTTCTCGTGTGGTTTCCTGGCCCAGCTACAGCTTCTGACTATTTGATCCTGCTCCATACTGACCCTGGCTTTCTGACTACTCTCCTGCTCTGCGTTTGGTAACTCGTGCACTCCTGGTTTGTTTCGGCTCGTTCACCACTCTTGTTGCTCACGGTGTTGCCGTGGGAAACTGCCCCATTTCCCTTTGCTTTGTGTTCCCTTGTCTGTTTGTCTCTTGCACTTACTGAGCGTAGGGACCGCCGCACAGTTGTACCCCGTCGCCTAGGGCGGGTCGTTGCAAGTAGGCAGGGACAGAGTGGCGGGTAGATTAGGGCTCACTTGTCCGTTTCCCTACCCCCGTCATTACAGATAGATAGATAGATAGATAGATAGATAGATAGATAGATAGATAGATAGATAGATAGATAGATAGATAGATAGATAGATAGATAGATAGATAGATAGATAGATAGATACATAGATACATAAATACATAGATAGATAGACATGAGATAGATAGATAGATAGATAGATAGATAGATAGATAGATAGATAGATAGATAGATAGATAGATAGATAGATAGATAGATAGATAGATAGATAGATAGATAGATAGATACATAGATACATAAATACATAGATAGATAGACATGAGATAGATAGATAGATAGATAGATAGACATTTGTCTTATCTGGATTCTGACCTCAGCATGTCTTTGACTATGACT
The DNA here is from genome assembly GCF_050947455.1 of Rhinoderma darwinii. Taxonomy (NCBI): domain Eukaryota; kingdom Metazoa; phylum Chordata; class Amphibia; order Anura; family Rhinodermatidae; genus Rhinoderma; species Rhinoderma darwinii. The sequence continues at coordinate 16,763,611 of NC_134687.1, read as the reverse complement.
TCAGTTCTTCCTCTTTAGACTGACCCTTTGTTCTGACCTCGGCTACGTACCACCATGCCTTTGCTTGCTGTACCACGACACCAATCCAAGACTATGCTGGGGACCATGACCCTGGGTCTCCCTGCAGTGAAGTCCAGATCCCTGTATAGTGATTTTTTTAAGGGTGAAAACCAGAGAGTTCCTTAGATTCCGTACCTTGGGTTAGCCGATTGCAGCTTCGAGAATCCACTATCTCCATCACCCGGTACGTGACACATTATCGTGGGATTGTGTCTATTCAGCCAAGGCCTTAGTGAGATCAGATACTGGTGGAAGATAATGCCAGACTGTAAGGTTTTCAAGGGCACTGAGGTCAAACACAGCAAATTACGGAGGTCACTATCATGTAGAATTAAGGGGTCCAAGCCATGCATGATAACCTAAAGCTGTCATTACTCCTAAGTCTATCACTCAAGAGAACATTTCCACTGTTCCACTATCTAACGGCAGTGAGCTTTACATCATTCCAGCTGTGGAGTGATCTCTACTCTATGGTGATCCCAGACTTAGCTGCTTGGCCACAGAGCCACAATCCATGAAGTTCCTGATGAACAGTCCTCATGCAGAATCATCGTTTGGACCCATCCTACTTTATCTATGGAGCTAGCATGGCTAGATGCTTGACTTTATGCACCTGTTGACAATTATGGTTGAAATGTCCAAAACCATTAACGAGAGGGGAAAGTTGAACCAAAAAGTCATTCGTTTTCTATTTGATAGATACATATTTTGGTTAATCACAAATATAGCTGTTGTACATTTTTAAAAGGATTGACCTGTCTGAAGGACCCCTTCAATAAGTGAAGACCCGCCAGTAATCAGCTCAACATCAAAAGTCTGGCAGAAGAAATATACAGTTAACCACAGTTTCTTCCATCGATCACAGGTGATTGCCGGGAGACGCTGCGGGCGGCAGCATTTTTCTCCTGCAGTGGCCACTGTAGGAGAAATGTGGTATTACATGGCACCTATTCAAATAAATGGAGGACTATTTAATCTTTGTCCCACTGAGTCCTCCAGAATTGTAACCTCTCTTTGCAGCACATTTCCGGTGGGGAGGGTCCTGAGCAGTTGACCCACCTCTATGACGCCCATATTCTCCAATAAGCCATATGGACAGCGGACATCTGTCTGTAACAGATTTCACATTGGAGCTCAGGGGGCTTCAGGTTACACTTCTGCTAGTACTCGCATATGAGCAGCGGATATCAGAGAACAATACACAAGAACTTTGGCAATAACTTTGGCCATTATTTAAAGTTGTGAAAAATAATTCCAATTTTTAGTTGCCTCAAAAATATTGTTATTGAACTCAACCAAATACAAGCAGCTACGAGGAAAATAAACCGTGTTACCATTGATCCTGGAAAGATGTCAAGGTAAGGATTATTCTTTGCAGTGCGTGAGATTGAACTCATAATAGAATTAGCTAAATTAGTAGCAAATGTTAATTCTTCACATTAATATCAGACGGCGTGCAGTTACCCAGAATTCCCTGCAGCAAGAGGCAGGATGGAAAAGTTCTACTTGTGTTGGATGAGATTTTATACTAATTATTCCAGAAGTAGAAGGATTTCAAGCTATCATTTTTCCACAGACTTTAAAATTAATTTAATGCTACAGAAATGTTAAATGTTGATTCTGGATGGAATTTTTTAAAATTCTTTTCAATTTTAAATTTAGCTCACAAAAAAAATGGCAGTCAAAGAATAAAAAATATTTTAAGGAGTTGTCCATAGTAGATGGTATTGCAGTGCCACCCTATTAAAAGTCAGTGTAGCTGAGCTGCAATACCTCACACAACCTATGAACAAGAGTGGCGCTGTTTCTGAGAAAAAAAGGCGGACCCTTTTTTTCTAATCCTATACAAACTCTTCAGTTACTCCTGGCTTTAAAGCAATGGTGGAAAATGGAAACTGTAAGACAATAAGTTTCATTTGTATTCATTAATAAACGGTCCTGCTGGGAAAACCTCTGCCTTTACACCTTATTAGTGCATAAAGATGATATAGGGGGGGGGGTCCCGAGCAGGGGCATAATAAGTAACGATGGAGCCACACAGCAAAACTTGGAGGCCTGTCCGTGTGCATTTGTATAAACAACCGATTTCATGATGATACAGGTCAGTGTAGCCGAGCGCAGGTACAATGGTATATGAGAAATTCTATGTCTCCATCTTTATTGCAGGTTTTGATTGATGCTCCATAATGAGTGAACCCATTATAATGTTTATTCACTTTGTATTATATTGATTGTACTTTTATAGTGCAATTCTTTGTATGGATTGGATAGATAGATAGATAGATAGATAGATAGATAGATAGATAGATAGATAGATAGATAGATAGATAGATAGATAGATAGATAGATAGATAGATAGATAGATAGATAGATAGATAGATATGAGATAGATAGATAGGAGATAGATAGATAGATAGATAGATAGATAGATAGATAGATAGATAGATAGATAGATAGATAGATAGATAGATAGATTGATAGATTGATAGATAGATAGATAGATAGATAGATAGATAGATAGATAGATAGATAGATAGATAGATAGATAGATAGATAGATAGATAGATAGATAGATAGATAGATAGATAGATAGATAGATATGAGATAGATAGATAGGAGATAGATAGATAGATAGATAGATAGATAGATAGATAGATAGATATGAGATAGATAGATAGATAGATAGATAGATAGATAGATAGATAGATAGATAGATAGATAGATAGATAGATAGATAGATAGATATGAGATAGATAGATAGATAGATAGATAGATAGATAGATAGATAGATAGATAGATAGATAGATAGATAGATAGATAGATAGATAGATAGATAGATAGATAGATAGATATGACATAGATAGATATAAGATAGATAGATAGATAGATAGATAGATAGATAGATAGATAGATAGATAGATAGATAGATAGATAGATAGATAGATAGATAGATATGAGATAGATAGATAGATAGATAGATAGATAGATAGATAGATAGATAGATAGATAGATAGATAGATAGATAGATAGATATGAGATAGATAGATAGATAGATAGATAGATAGATAGATAGATAGATAGATAGATAGATAGATAGATAGATAGATAGATAGATAGATAGATATGAGATAGATAGATAGATAGATAGATAGATAGATAGATAGATAGATAGATAGATAGATAGATAGATATGAGATAGATAGATAGATAGATAGATAGATAGATAGATAGATAGATAGATAGATAGATAGATAGATAGATAGATAGATAGATAGATATGACATAGATAGATATAAGATAGATAGATAGATAGATAGATAGATAGATATGAGATAGATAGATAGATAGATAGATAGATAGATAGATAGATAGATAGATATGACATAGATAGATAGATAGATAGATAGATAGATAGATAGATAGATAGATAGATAGATAGATAGATAGATAGATAGATATGAGATAGATAGATAGATAGATAGATAGATAGATAGATAGATAGATAGATAGATAGATAGATAGATATGAGATGATAGATAGATAGATAGATAGATAGATAGATAGATAGATAGATAGATAGATAGATAGATAGATAGATAGATAGATAGATAGATAGATAGATAGATGAGTGAGTTTGTCATTAGAAGGTCGGTACTTTTTTTTCCCATATTATTTTAAAGGTGAAAGTTTATCAGTGTGCAGCTTTCTGCTGTATTCTGCTCCATCTGCGGTTACCAGCTGTATAATTAAAGAGACAGTAAAGAACATTGTTAGTCACGGGGTGATACGTAGAACAATAGAAAACACAAGTCTCCTTGTAGGTGATTATTAAAACATTGTGTAAATAAATAAGTCAGTGTTTGCGCTTTAGGTTGTCTTAAAGTGACACTCCACCATTGACTACCATTATCCCTATAGTCAACAAATCCATCATCTCCGTTAGATATATATTTATTGCTGTTTTTACTATTTTAACACATTTTTTTATTTGTTTTTTATTTGTGCTGTATATGAAACAATTACTCTTATTACCTGGAAACCATCAACAAGCCGATGATGAATGAGTGATACATTTTTTATTAAAAGAAAAGCATCTAATCTAAACAGACTCTCCCCCTCACTGGCTCCTGAGGAGATCCAGCGGAATCCCTTAAAACTTGAGAGGGGCTGGTGGTCTGCATTGTATGAACCAAAAACTGCCGTGTTATAAAATTAAAGGGGTTGTTCAGGATTTTTTTAAAAAATGCTGCTTTTTTTTTCTGAAGACAGAGTTATGCCTGTCCACAAGTTTTATTTGATATTGCAGCTAAGCTCCCTTGATGGGGCTGAGATGCAATACCACACACAACCTGTAAACAGATGTGGTGCTGTTTTTTGGTGAAAAAAACAAACCTGTTTTTGTAATCCTATAAAACCATTTTAAAGGACCAAGCCATTTTCTGGCCATCATTTTTTTCATTTTTGCCTCTCCACAATTTGACAGACGTTTGTTTTTGTTGTGGTTTTTAGGCATTATTTTAGGTGTACTTAAAAGTTAGCATTTAATGGCATTTATAACAATGCCACTCATCAAAAACAAAAACGATTCTACTAATTATTATTTTACTTTATTTTTTATTGATTTATGTTTATTTCATTTGATTTACATTTTTATATTTTAACTTTAAAGGGGTTCTCCGAGCGTTTTGCGTTTTATATTGCCGACCTATCCTAGGTCATCAATATCAAATCGGTGGTGGTATCGGGAGTTGGACCTGACTGATGGGGGCCATGGCATTTGTCACCGCGGCCTCTTCCGTTTTTACCAGTACACCGGTACACATCTGTAGCTGCTGTGCCTGGGATTACAGCTCAATCCCATTCACTTGCATGGGACCAGAACTGCAATCCCAGGCACAGCTGCTACGGATCTGTATGGCGCTGTGCCTGTAAACTGGGAAAAGGCGATAAACGCTGCAGACCCAACAATCAACAGATCAGTGGGGGATAAGGATTCCAATAATAAATCATCAATATGTATAAACGGTGGACAAGGAGTTAAAAGTAGTATGTGATCATGTGAACTATGGACAGTCTACAGGGCTGTCCACCTTGGACAATACCTTTTTGTCAGAAGGGTCCTCCAAAAATAATCTGATCACAGGGTGTCCCACTGTCAACAGCTGAAATCTGTAGGAAATCCAGCAGCAAATGTTTAATTCCCCTGCAGCACCACCACAGGAAAAATGAAGCATTACACATTTCCTGTTAAAGTGAATGGATTGTCCGTGTAATACAGGGATGTGTTGGGTCCTCCAGGGCAAGATACACCATTTATAGCGGCAAATCACGAGATAAAGTCAGCACCACAAATAAATGTAGTCACCCATTGAAACAATTCAGCTCACTGTGGAGCCTTTCCCAATGTAAGGCCCCCAATCCCCGCGCTGTTCTTACCTTCTTTCGACATTCTGACCGGCGCTGCTCCTCTTCTGGTGGCCTCCCAGGCCAACGACGCTCTCCTCTGAGTCCTAATGCGCACGCTGACCCTCGCTTTCATAAAGGGTCAGCGTGCGACAAATATATTTCCCTGTCTTTTCCTGGCTCTTTTGATCCTATAGTCTTGCCTGTATTTCCAGAATTTCTCAAGCCTTCTTGTTTAATGATTTCCCGTGTTTTGACCGTGTATCTTTGACCATCCTTGCCTACCGCCTGCCCTTACCGTGACGAAGTTCTGCCGCCTGCACTGACCATAAGCTATGTAACCTGTTACGAACCTTGCCGTCTGCCCTAACCTTTTGTAATACCAGACCGCGCTCTTAGTCACTACACCTAGGGAGACTACTCTGGGGGTGGTTTCTAGGGGTTCCCGTGCAGCGAAGTCCAGATCACTGTTTAGGCGTTAAAGGGTGAACACCAGCGATTCCTTAGACTCCACTCCCCGATTTAGCCCTATGTTAAATCCCAAAATGGGTTCACACCACCATCTTCTGTTCCCGGGACAGAATCTTCAACGGGCCCATTGTCACTCAAGCACTATAAGGGTAAGGCCACATGTAGTGGCTGCTTGGCAGCAGAGTTGCGACCACAAGTTGTAATTTTTAATGGCACCTTTTATTCTACCACATAATGTACTGGGAAACTGGAAGAAAAATCTTTGCAAATGGAAAGGTAAAAAAATAGTGATTCCATTTTTTGGGGGGTTTTGTTTCTACAGCGTTCACCATGCGGTAAAAACAACGTGTTAACTTTTTTCTGCGGGTCAGTACGATTTAGGATAGATCAAATTGGCATAGTTTTTCATGTATTACTACTTTACATAGATAGAAAAATTGGTAAAAAAATCTATATTTTGTTTCGTCATATTCTAGGACCAATAACTTTTTTTTTCTGTCGATTGAGCGATGAGAGGGCTTGTTATTTGTGGAGCGAGCTGTAGTTTTTATTTGTGCAGTTTCACAGTACATGTGACTTTTTGGTCTCTTTTTTATTCTATTTTATTTGGAAGGCGAGTTGACCAAAAAAACAGCAATTTTGGTGTTTTTTTCTTTTTCTTTTTTAGGCATACACCGTGTGGGTTATATAAATTTATATTGTAATAATTCAGACATTTATTTATTTATTTTACATTATTTTAGGGGGAAAATGGGAAAAGGAGTTTGTGAACTTTCATTATTTTTTAGGTTTGTAGATAAAAAAAACTTTGTTTAACAGTTTTTTCCCTTTTTTATTTTTGTAGGGGACTTGATCAAGCGATCGTTTGATCACTGGTACCATACACTGCAATATTTATGTATTACAGTGTATGGTATCTGGCTCCTATTAAACCCTGACAACCATTGGCTCCCGCAATTGTGTCATGGGGGGCAAAGATGGGCTATCAGATGGGTCCACCTCATCTTTGGCTGCAGCAGTCACATGGGATGAAATGTCATCCATGGGGGCCAGGTTTGGACGCAGGGGTATAGTGATCTGGTTAAGTATAGGCTTTTTTTTTGTTACGATTTTTGTGGCGGAATCGCTGCTCTTTTGCCGCAAAAATCGCAACATCTGCTATTTGTTGTGAGTTTTACTTCCTTATTGTATTCAATGGGGAAAACCCGCAACAGAAAAGCAATGATTCCGCAACATAAATTGACATGCTGCAGATTAAAAAAACGCACCACAGGTCAAGTTTTTTCGGCAGGTTTTATACGCTGTGTGTGTATGACATTTGTTCACATCTCATCCACCCAGCTGATCCTGTATTACGCTGCAGAATTTCCCCAATGAAATCCGTTGCAGAAAATGTGCAGTGTTTACGCTACATGTGAACTTACCCTTAGGCCCCATGCACACGAACGTAAAAACGCCCGTAATGGACTTCTATTGGCCACGGGTACCTCCCCGTATGATTACGGGAAGGTGCCCGTACCGTTGAAAAATATAGAACATGTCCTATTTCAGGCCGTTATTACGGCACGGGCAGGCCCATAGAAGTCTATGGGGCTCCCGTAATTACTAGTGACTACGTGTGTGCACCCATAATTACTGAGGAGGATAGACAATTTTGAGCGGAGCTTGCTGCTCACAGAGCATGCAGTTAGTGGGTTAGAACTGGAGGGTGAAGACATGGGTGAGCAGGATCAGGTAAGTAGCTGGGTTAATGTAGTTAGGGGCAGTAGAAAGGGGTCAAAGACAAGGAAGGCCGATCCGGTTTCTGGCATTCCAAGCAAAATTGCCAGGTTGGGTGATGATGCGAGGGTGTCAGTCTCAGAAATGGCAGCCCTAGTGGATACTGATCTCCCTAACAGCCGGGAGAACAGCCCAGCTAGTAGTCGGCGGGATGGTAATGCAGGCAAGCCAAGACAATTGATAGTTGTAGGGGATTCTATAATCAGGAAGACGGATAGAATAATTTGTCGCCAAGACCGCCTCAACCGAATGGTTTGCTGTCTCCCTGGTGCCAGGGTTCGGCATGTGGTGGAACGGGTGGACAAATTGCTGGGAGGGGCTGGTGATGATCCAGCTGTCGTGGTCCATGTCGGTACCAACGACAGAATAAATGGTAGGTGGAGGAGCCTTAAGAATAATTTTAAAGAACTAGGCTACAAGCTGAAGGGAAGGACCTCCAAGGTTGTATTCTCAGGAATACTGCCTGTGCCATGCGCATCACAGGAAAGACAGCGGGAGCTTAGGGAGTTAAATGCATGGCTGAAGTCTTGGTGTAGAGGAGAAGGATTTGGGTTCCTAGAGCACTGGGCTGACTTTTCATTGGGGTACAAACTGTATTCTGCAGATGATTTGCACCTAAATGGAAGGGGGTCCGCTGTGCTGGGGGAGAGAATTCTAGCTGGGGTGGCGGAGTATTTAAACTAGGGCTGAGGAGGGAGGTCAATGTAGAAAAAAAAGGGGTAGCCAGGTTAGAGAGGGGTCAGACTATATTGGTGGGGGGAGAAACAGAATGTGGGGAGAGGACTAGACAACAAGATAAGGAGATCCTTTCGTTACAAAACATCAGTGTAAATAAAAAGGACCGATTAATGTCAAATCACATTTCTGATAATAAAAGTGAAAAACTGACAGGCAAGTTAAAGTGTATGTTCACAAATGCCAGAAGTCTAGCAAGCAAAATGGGGGAGCTGGAGGCCTTGATACTGGAAGAAAATATAGATATAGTTGGTGTTGCTGAAACATGGCTGGACTCTTCACATGACTGGGCTGTAAATCTACAGGGTTTTACACTTTTTCGTAAAGACAGGACAAATAGGAAAGGTGGTGGTGTATGTCTGTATGTGAGAAGTGATATGAAGGCGAGTGTGAAAGAGACAATAGTGGGTGAAGACTGTGAGGAGGTTGAAACCTTGTGGGTGGAACTAGAAAGGGAGGTAAACACTGAAAAAATTACTTTTGGTGTAATCTATAGACCCCCCAATATAACTGAGGAGATGGAAGGTCAGATATATAAACAGATGGAGCGGGCTGCACAGGCGGGTACTGTAGTGATAATGGGAGATTTTAATTTCCGGGATATTAATTGGTGTCATGGTTCGGCTTCAACTGCAAAGGGGAGACATTTCCTCAACCTGTTGCAGGAAAATTTTATGGGCCAGTTTGTGGAAGACCCGACTAGAAGTGAAGCTCTGTTGGATCTGGTCATTTCTAATAATGCAGATCTTGTTGGGAATGTCAATGTTCGTGAAAACCTCGGTAACAGTGATCATAATATAGTTACATTTTACCTATACTGTAAAAAACAAACGCAGGCTGGGAGGGCAAAAACATTTAATTTTAAGAAAGCCAATTTCCCCAGGATGAGGGCGGCAATTCAGAATATAGACTGGGAAGGACTAATGTCAAATAATGGAACAAATGATAAATGGGAGATTTTCAAATCTACTTTGAGTTATTATAGTGCAAAATTTATTCCTACAGGTAACAAGTATAAACGACTCAAATTAAACCCCACATGGCTTACACCTTCTGTGAAAGGGGCAATACATGACAAAAAAAGGGCATTTAAAAAATACAAATCTGAGGGTACAGCTGTAGCCTTTGTAAAATATAAAGAGCTTAATAAAATCTGTAAAAATGTAATAAAATTAGCAAAAATACAAAATGAAAGGCAGGTGGCCAAGGATAGTAAAACAAATCCTAAAAAATTCTTCAAGCATATAAATGCAAAAAAGCCAAGGTCTGAACATGTAGGACCCCTAGATAATGGTAATGGGGAGTTGATCACAGGGGATCAAGAGAAGGCAGAGTTACTAAATGGGTTCTTTAGCTCTGTATATACAACAGAAGAAGGAGCAGCTGATGTAGCCGGTGCCAGTGCTGTTAATATATCAGTTGATATACTGAATTGGATGAATGTAGAGATGGTCCAAGCTAAATTAAATAAAATAAATGTGCACAAGGCTCCGGGACCAGATGGGTTACACCCTAGAATTCTTAAAGAGCTTAGTTCAGTTATTTCTGTCCCCCTTTTCATAATATTCAGAGAATCTCTAGTGACTGGTATAGTGCCAAGGGACTGGCGCAGGGCAAATGTGGTGCCTATTTTCAAAAAGGGCTCTAGGTCTTCCCCGGGTAATTATAGACCAGTAAGCTTAACATCCATCGTGGGGAAAATGTTTGAGGGGCTATTGAGGGACTATATACAGGATTATGTGACAATAAATAGCATTATAAGTGACAGCCAGCACGGTTTTACGAAGGACAGAAGTTGTCAAACCAACCTAATCTGTTTTTATGAAGAGGTGAGCAGAAGTCTAGACAGAGGGGCCGCTGTGGATTTAGTGTTTTTGGACTTTGCAAAGGCATTTGACACTGTCCCCCATAGACGCCTAATGGGTAAATTAAGGACTATAGGTTTAGAAAATATAGTTTGTAATTGGATTGAGAATTGGCTCAAGGACCGTATCCAGAGGGTTGTGGTCAATGATTCCTTCTCTGAATGGTCCCCGGTTATAAGTGGTGTACCCCAGGGTTCAGTGCTGGGACCACTATTATTCAACTTATTTATTAATGATATAGAGGATGGGATTAATAGCACTATTTCTATTTTTGCAGATGACACCAAGCTATGTAATATAGTTCAGACTATGGAAGATGTTCATGAATTACAGGCAGATTTAAACAAACTAAGTGTTTGGGCATCCACTTGGCAAATGAAGTTTAACGTAGATAAATGTAAAGTTATGCATCTTGGTACCAACAACCTGCATGCATCATATGTCCTAGGGGGCGCTACACTGGTGGATTCACTTGTTGAGAAGGATCTGGGTGTACTTGTAAATCATAAACTCAATAACAGCATGCAGTGTCAATCAGCTGCTTCAAAGGCCAGCAGGATATTGTCGTGTATTAAAAGAGGCATGGACTCGCGGGACAGGGATGTAATAATGCCACTTTACAAAGCATTAGTGAGGCCTCATCTAGAATATGCAGTTCAGTTCTGGGCTCCAGTTCATAGAAAGGATGCCCTGGAGTTGGAAAAAATACAAAGAAGAGCAACGAAGCTAATAAGGGGCATGGAGAATTTAAGTTATGAGGAAAGATTGAAAGAATTAAACCTATTTAGCCTTGAAAAAAGACGACTAAGGGGGGACATGATTAACTTATATAAATATATTAATGGCACATACAAAAAATATGGTGAAATCCTGTTCCTTGTAAAACCCCCTCAAAAAAAAACAAGGGGGCACTCCCTCCGTCTGGAGAAAAAAAGGTTCAAGCTGCAGAGGCGACAAGGCTTCTTTACAGTGAGAACTGTGAATTTATGGAATAGCCTACCGCAGGAGCCGTCACAGCAGGGACAGTAGATGGCTTTAAAAAAGGGTTAGATAATTTCCTAGAACAAAAAAATATTAGCTCCTATGTGTAGAAATTTTTCCTTCCCTTTTCCCTTCCCTTGGTTGAACTTGATGGACATGTGTCTTTTTTCAGCCGTACTAACTATGTAACTATGTAACTATGTTGCTAGGCACCGTCAGGGGATAGTCCATGTCCAGGGTGCTGAAAGAATTAAACGATCGGCAGTAACTGTTTCAGCACCCTGGACAGAAACTACCGATCACAATATAGATCAACCTGTAAAAAAAAAAAGACGTTCATACTTACCCAGAACTCCCTGCTTCTTCCTCCAGTCCGGCCTCCCTGGATGACGGTTCAGCCCATGTGACCGCTGCAGCCAATCACAGGCCAATCACAGGCTGCAGCGGTCACATGGACTGCCGCATCATCCAGGGAGGTCGGGCTGGATGTCGAAAGAGGGGGACGCGTCACCAAGACAACGGCCGGGTAAGTATGAATTTAATTTACTTTTACTGCGGAAAGGGCTGCCCCTTCTCTATCCTGCACTGATAGAGAGAAGGGGCTGCCGATTAGTGCAGTGCAATTTTGCAGCGAAAACGTGCCCGTAAATACGGGTGGATTACTGGTAACACCGGACCCGTATTTACGGACACGGGTGCAATACGGGTTGAATACGTGGGACCAAGGACCCGTATTTACACCAGTATTTACGGGAGGAAAAAAATATGTTTGTGTGCATGAGGCCTTATACCACTTAAAAATTGAGCTGAAATGTTGTAATAGGTGAATCATTTTTGGGTGGGATGGTGGATCACGTCTCATGAGACTTTGCACCATAAGCTGAGTCTGGAGCCTATAAAGCTTTTATCTATCTTCACTCCTTCTAGGTGGTCTCCTCTGTGTCTAACAGACGGTCCCTCTAATTTTTCCCAATCACTACGACACAGTACGTGTCCATTATAAGGTCTTTGACTGTCTGGTTCCCTACACAGTGCTCTAAATCCCATCATTGATTCAATATATTCCTTGAAATAAATCCTGTCCTGTATTAATAAACTCAAGTACCTCCGATGTCCTTAAAGGGTCTCATTGACGCTCGGGGAGGGCGATGTGAAGGGTAATTTATTCTTCAAATGATTCACCTATTACTAAATAGGCAATTTACACATCACAGACACTTTTCTCGAGCGTCCATTTACACAGGGTGATTAGGATAATGATGGTCTGCAACGAGCAGGAATCTGTTATCTGCCATCTATAGACCTCCTGCCACTATGTCTAATGTCCTGGAAAACGAAAATATCCTTCTTCATTATTTCCTCAGTGGAGCAGTAGAATAATAATCTTAATGATCCGAACGGCTCCTAAAATTGTGATCATAATAATGCGGTGAACTTCTCTGCGTCATTCACTGCTGATGTATAAGGAATCAAGGGGTCTGTTTACCACAAATGACCCTTTCTTATAGGCCTCATTAGGACTTGTGTAGATAATAGATGTTTGACTTCCATTACGGACCCCCACTATTAGCTAGATCAGAGTTGAGTCCTTTAAGACTCTCGGCTCTGCTAGCTGCTCAATGACTCCAGTTGACCTCATAGACTGATATCAACGGGTGCTCATCGTACTTTACAGCTCCTCCACCAGCGCAGTAGGTTTCCTTAAAGTGGTTTGTCCCATAGAAAAAAGCCATTTCCATATACAGTGAAACCTCTTTGAGACGACAACCCACAATTGTGTGAGTGATTTTCTCAGAGGGTGGTCTTCTCAAAGAAGATGTCCAGTATGCATAATATATGGTGGAACTGAATATCTGGTCTGCATAAGGGGGTGGTCTTCTCAAAGAGGTAGTATTTTGGAGAGGTTTCACTGTGTAGCGGTGCCGGGCCACCTGTGCTCTGCCCCCGCCTGCAGTTCCCGACGGCAGAATATTGTGTCCCCGATCCTTTCCTCTCTCGTTCCCAGCAGTGCTGGGGTTAACTGCCGGTTCTGTGCCCCCGCCGGCAGTATACTCACTGTAACCGCTGTGGCCCTAACCTTCTCTGCTCCAGTACTCTTCTCCTCCCTCCTCCTCTTTTTGCTCTGTAGTGTCTCTATAGGGCATGCATGCCGGCCCTTTCTGCTTCTCAAATGACCAGCGTGTTCACCTACTAATGTGTCCCCAGCAAATTCCAATCTACACTCTTCCATATATTCCTGCCCTGCAGTAGTATTGCCATCAGTATTATATATAGAAACAATGCACTCAGTTGCATCCGCAGTGAGACCAGTAATCGAAACTAGGAATATAACATTACTTTAAAAATCAAGGAACACTGACGCCCGAGAACCCAAGTACCAATTCTAGCATCAAGAATCTGGGCACAATCACTGTGGCATGCCCTAGCTCTACACCATTAACTACACAGCTTTCATAGACAGTATGCAGGTACTCTAATATTCCCACATACCCGACACAATTACCCAACATTCATACTTGCCAAAAGTCCTGATATTTGTGGGACAATCCCCCGAACCAGACCACAAAAGGGCAGGGTTTATGAAAATGTACAAGAAAAGTAGGTGGGTTTAGATTTGAAGGAGTTTCCGGGTTGAAGGGGTGGGGCTTAAATGTCCCATGTGTTTTTGTTTTGCCATATTCTTAGACCCCTAACATTTTTTATTTTTCTTTCGATGGAGCGGTTTTAACATTTGTTTTGTGCAGGAAAAGCTCTAGTTTTTATTGCTACCATTGAAGAGTACACACAGCTTTTTGTTGTACCCGCTATTTACACTTATGGTGCATGGTGGGACGGGTTAAGAGTTGAGACAACTCCCGCCGAGCTCTCCACTGGCAGCAATGAGCAGTCATAGGGGCAGATTTACTAAGACTGGTGTTTCACACAACAGTCTTAGCTTTCTGCTCCGATGGAGTAAGATGTGACAGATTTATTAAGAGGCTGGATGTGCGCCACAATTGTTGCAATATGACCGTGGCCACTCAACATCTATTCCCGCCCAGGTGGACATTAAATTAAAAAAATATATACTCACCTCACCCCCTTATCCTCCTCTCCGGGTCCCCTTATATGCGGCGCAGCACTCTACATCATTAGTGTTGTGCCACATACAACATCCAGACGCTGCTCGGCTTCAGTACATTGTATCAACCACCGCATGCTGAGGGAGCCTGAGGGGACCCAGTGGGGAGAAGAGTAGCGGTGGGGTGAGTGTACTTTTTTTTTATTTTTTAAATTGCATTTATTTATTTTTATTGACCGATGGGGAAGGGGGGAGTCTGACAGTAGGGGGGGGGGGGTTAGTCCAGTCTGGTTGGGAATCTTATGGGGTTTGGCACATTGTGACTATTGTGCCTCTAATTTTTTACGCCAGAAAACTGATATAGAAAGGTTGATAACCCCCAAAGTCACAGATTTTCTGCTTTTAAACTGGAAGAGCGGGAGACTGTGAGTGTGCATGAGTGTACAGTGAGGATCTGAGTGTGAGTGTATAGGGAGGATCTCTGAGTGTAAGTGTACAGTGAAGATCACTGAGAGTGAGTGTACAGTGAAGATCTCTGAGTGTGAGTTTACAGTGAAGATCTCTGAGTGTGAGTGTACAGTCAAGATCTATGAGTGTGAGTGTACAGTGAAGATATCTGAGTATGAGTGTACAGTGAAGATCTCTGAGTGTGAGTGTACAGTGAAGATCTATGAGTGTGAGTGTACAGTGAAGATCTATGAGTATGAGTGTACAGTGAAGATCTGAGTGTGAGTGTACAGTAAAGATCTGAGTGTGAGTGTACAGTGAAGATCTCTGAGTGTGAGTGTACAGTGAAGATCTGAGTGTGAGTGTGAGTGTGCAGTGAAGATATATGAGTGTGAGTGTACAGTGAAGATCTGTGAGTGTACAGTGAAGATCTGAGTGTGAGTGTACAGTGAAGACCTGAGTGTGAGTGTACAGTGAAGATCTGAGTGAGTGTACAGTGAAGATCTGAGTGTGAGTGTACAGTGAAGCTCTCTTAGAGTGAGTGTACAGTGAAGATCTCTGAGTGTAACTGTACAGTGGAAGACCTCTGAGTGTGAGTGTACAGTGAAGATCTGAATGTGAGTGTACAGTGAAGATCTGAGTGCGAGTGTACAGTGAAGATCTGAGTGTGAGTATACAGTGAAGATCTTTGAGTGTACAGTGAGGATCTCTGAGTGTGAGTGTTCAGTAAAGATCTGAGTGTGAGTGTACAGTGAAGATCTGAGTGTGAGTGTACAGTAAAGATCTGAGTGTGAGTGTACAGTGAAGATCTGAGTGAGTGTACAGTGAAGATCTGAGTGTGAGTGTACAGTGAAGCTCTCTTAGAGTGAGTGTACAGTGAAGATCTCTGAGTGTAACTGTACAGTGGAAGACCTCTGAGTGTGAGTGTACAGTGAAGATCTGAATGTGAGTGTACAGTGAAGATCTGAGTGTGAGTGTACAGTGAGGATATCTGAGTGTGAGTGTATAGTGAGGATATCTGAGTGTGAGTGTACAGTGAAGATCTATGAGATTTCTCCTCAATGACTGCTGCTGGTTCAGTGTGTGTGTGTGTATGTAGTGAGAGATTTTGATGAACCCTTTACAAGCAATTGTCTCCTCCTCTTCTAGCAGATGAACCCTTTATAGTCAGCTATTTCCTCCTCTTTTACCTGGGCTGCGTAAAACATAGGGACATCTAATTACATGGCTGATAAAATAAGAATAATCTATATGTAGCAAAGCTCAGGCTTCTAACTAAAGGTGTGACAATTTTCACCCGATTTGCATTTCACTAATTCAATGCCCATTATTCTGCAATACTTCATCTGGTTTGAGATTTGAGAAAAAAAAGTGGAATCACTTACTGCTTGTTGAGCTTTTCTCAGAACTGTTGGGTCCTCTTTAAAGCCACTTCAATAACTGTTTAGGTGTTTAAAGGCAGAAATACTAGTTTAAAACTCACGTCACCTCTATACAGTACAATAATACTCCAACAAAGAAAAGATATAAATAAATCCATAATAAAGGAGCCGCATGGCTTCATTATACCCAAGGATTAATGGCAAATCTCTCATTTCAGTGCCTCAATGCTTGAATTTAAAGCTTTATAAGTCACACACAAGGGAAATTTCAGTCATTATCCCCTACTGCTTAAAGACAAAGAGCAATAATATAATAATGATGATTATTATACAATAAAATATAAACAATCAATTACTCTATAATCAAAAAACCTGTGATGGAAGCAGAGGCGTATGGAGGATTTTGTCAGGATGGTGGTTGGGGTCACGGGTATGGAAATGCATATGCGGCATAAACTTGAGAGACACAACAATTATAAAGTGAATAAATATTATCATATATGATATATGGGGGCGATAAATAATGCTGCCATACTGTACACATAGCTAATAAATAATATCAATAATACAGTAATCATAATAAAATTACAGTACACAAAAATAACGCTGCAATACTGTACATATATCTAATAAGTAATATAAATAATGCAGTACATAAAAACAATGCTGCCACACTGTACATAAAACTAATAAATAATATAAATAATACAGTAATAGAAACAATACAGTACACAAACACAATAATGCTGCTATATTATACACATAATCAATGCCACCATATAGTACACAAAAATACCTCTGTCATACTCTGCACATAACTAACATATAATCTAAATAACATACTACACAAAAACAATAATGCTACATTGTACACATAACTAATAAGTAATATAAATAATACAGTAATAATATAAACAATACAACACACTAAAACAATGCTTCTATACTGTACACATAACCAATACACCATATAGTAGATACAAATACTGCTGCCATACTGTACACACAACTAATAAATAATACAGTAATTATATAAACAATACAGTACACAAGAATAATGATGCTACACTGTTCACATAACCAATGCCGACATACATTACACAAAAATACCACTGCCATACTGTACACATAACTAATATATCCTATGAAAAATACAGTACACATGTAAAGGATCTGCCAGACACAACTTCTGTGTCGACGCCCATAGTTAATCAGTCTGCACCTACTTCTATGTCTGTGAGACTGACTCCATCTTCTACCACTCAGGCTGGCATGTGTAGGAGTGGGAGAGCCTATCACAGCCTGGCCAGACGGAGCTAGCTCCCGCCCTCTGCCTATTTATACCTGCCTTTCCTGTTCCTCCTTTGCTTGTGATTCTTCTCTGCTGGTTTCATGGCCCTTCTGCAGCTTCTTGAACTACTGATCCTCTGCTTGTGATTGACCTTGGCTTTACTGACCACTCTTCTGCTCTGCGTTTTTGTACCTCGCTCATCTCCTGTTTTGACTCAGCTCTTTCACTTCGCTTGTTGCTCACGGTGTTCCCGTGGGCAGCTTCCCCATTTCCCTGGCTTCTTTGTACCCTTGTCTGTTTGTCTGTCGTGCACCTATTGAGTGTAGGGACCGTCGCCCAGTTGTACCCCGTCGCCTAGGGCGGGTCGTTGCAAGTAGGCAGGGACTGAGTGCCGGGTAGATTAGGGCTCACCTGTCTGTCTCCCTACCTCGACATTACATAATCACAAGCCCATATACCTAGTCTACACTGGTCCCTGACACTACTATGGACCCCCTTGAGACCCTGGCTCAGCAAATGCAGGGCCTCTCCCTACAGGTCCAGGCCCTGGCTCAGAGGGACAACCAGCCTGATGCTACCCTGGTAGTCCCCCTCACCTCACCTCTTGAACCCCACCTCAAGTTGCCCGACCGGTTCTCAGGGGACCGGAAGACCTTTTTCTCCTTTCGGGAAAGTTGTAGGCTCTATTTTCGCTTAAAGCCCCACTCCTCTGGTTCTGAGAGCCAGCGGGTGGGTATAATTATGTCCCGGCTCCAGGACGGTCACCAAGAATGGGCCTTCTCCTTGGCTCCTGAGGCCCCTGAACTTTCCTCCGTTGATCTTTTCTTTTCTGCTCTCGGGGCTCATTTATGACGAGACTGACAAGACTGCCTTTGCCGAGAGTCAGCTGGTGACCTTACGTCAGGGTAAGAGACCTGTTGAGGAGTATTGTTCTGATTTTAGGAAGTGGTGTGTAGCTTCTCGGTGGAATGACCCTGCCTTAAGGTGCCAGTTTAGATTAGGTCTGTCGAACGCCCTGAAAGACCTGCTAGTTAGCTATCCCTCTTCTGACTCCCTAGATCAGGATATGGCTTTAGCGGTACGACTTGACCGACGTCTCAGGGAACGACGACTTGAACGTGTTTGTGTTTTCTCCTCTGACTCCCCCATGATGCCTCCTGAGGTTCCGTTGCTTCATTCTTCCACGGAAGACTTGGAGGTACCTATGCAACTCGGGGCCTCCGTGTCCCCCCAACAACGTAGAGAGTTCCGCAAGAAGAATGGTCTCTGCTTCTACTGTGGGGATGACAAGCACCAAGTGAACAACTGTCCTAGGCGTAAGAATAAGCAGCCGGAAGGACTTCCGCGCCTAAGTGACCATCGGGGAGGTCACTTGGACGCACAGGTATTTCCCGTAAATATGAAACGTAATAAAATCTTGCTTCCCTTTCAGGTCTCTTTTGGTGGTAGGTCTGCTACCGGCAGTGCCTTCGTAGATTCAGGGTCTTCTGCTAATATTATGTCTGTGGAATTTGCTATGTCTCTAGCTATGCCATTAATTGATTTGCCTAAACCTGTCCCGGTAGTGGGTATCAACTCCACTCCTCTTGCTAATGGTTATTTTACACAGCATACCCCTGTTTTTGAACTCCTTGTTGGCTCCATGCATTTGGAGCAGTGCTCTGTACTGGTGATGCAGGGATTATCGTCCGATTTGGTTTTAGGCCTTCCCTGGTTGCAGTTGCATAATCCCACGTTTGACTGGAATACTGGGGATCTTACCAAATGAGGTAATGAATGCATGACGTCATGTTTTTCTGTTAATTCTATTTCTCTCCCTGAGGAGGTGAACACTCTACCTGAGTTTGTTCAGGATTTCGCTGATGTTTTCTCTAAAGAGGCCTCCGAAGTGTTACAACCTCATAGAGAATACGATTGTGCAATTGATTTGGTACCAGGAGCTAAGCTCCCTAAGGGTAGGATATTTAATCTCTCGTGTCCCGAACGTGAAGCCATGAGAGTGTATATCCAGGAATGCCTGGCCAAGGGTTACATTCGCCCCTCTACTTCTCCGGTAGGTGCTGGCTTCTTCTTCGTAGGGTAGAAGGATGGTGGTCTTAGGCCATGCATTGACTACCGAAACTTGAATAAGGTCACTGTAAGGAACCTGTATCCCCTTCCTTTGATTCCTGATCTCTTCAATCAGGTTCAGGGGGCCCAATGGTTCTCTAAGTTTGATCTACGGGGGGCTTATAACCTTATCCGCATCAAAGAGGGGGATGAGTGGAAGACTGCGTTTAACACGCCCGAAGGTCATTTTGAATACCTCGTCATGCCCTTTGGGTTGTGTAATGCTCCCGCGGTCTTCCAGAATTTCATAAATGAGATTTTAAGAGACTACCTGGGGGTATTTCTTGTAGTGTACCTTGATGACATACTTGTGTTTTCCAAGGACTGGTCCTCCCACATTGAGCAGGTCAGGAAGGTGCTCCAGGCCCTTCGGGAAAACAAACTGTTTGCTAAGACCGAAAAATGTGTGTTTGGGGTGCAGGAGATACCGTTTTTGGGTCAAATCCTCACTCCTCATGAATTCAGCATGGACCCCGCCAAGGTCCAGGCTGTGGTGGAATGTGTTCAACCTGTCTCCCTACCCCGACATTACAACACAAAGATAATGCTGCTACACTATAAACATAACTAATAAATAATGTGGTAATAATAGAACCGATAGAGTAAACAAAAATAATACTGCTATGCTGTACAAATAAGCAATGACTCCGACAGTACAAAAAAAAAACTTTGCCATACTATACACATAACTAATGCCACCATAGAGTACGCAAAAATAATGCTGGCATTCTGTACAAATAAATGACTTCACTATACAGTGCACAAATAACACTACTGTACTGTACAAAAAATTACATCACTATTCAGTGCACAAACAACACACCCATATAAAAACAACAAGAGTAATTTAACAGAACCATCAGAAGGTCTCCATTAATAGCTACATCAATGCCGGCATTATGCTCCACATGAACAACAGAGCCCCCCGAGTGCTCTCTATAAACAGTGCCTGAAAAACTGGCCAAACACTTTAGGTCATGTGCATGTGTTTTCAATAGGGAGAATGGAAAATGGCGCTGCCAGAATCTTTAGCCTATCTACGGATGAATAAAAGGATGTGGGTTCAGCTTACATCTGCTGTTCGGAGAAAGTAGGGATGCCGCCTTACATATTAGATGGTCGGACTGTCCCACTAAAATCGGCATATTCGGCCAAAATACATCTAATGTGTATGGCCAGCTTCTTTGTCTCCTTAAACAATAGTGCCAGTAGAGAGCAATGGATATAACTGTATATGTGGTGGTCTAGAGCAGCAGAGAAGATATCTCAGGTGGTCTAGAGCAGTAGATAGTACGTCAGAGTTGGTCTAGAGCAGTAGAGAGTATATCTCAGGTAGTCTTGATCAGTAGAGAGTATACGGTATCTCAGGTGGTTTAGAGTAGTAGAAAGTATATCTCAGGTGGTCTAGATCAGTAGAAAGTATATCTCAGGTTGTCTAGAACAGTAGGGAGTATATTGCACGTGGTCTAGAGCAGTAGAAAGTATATCTCAGGTGGTTTAGAGCAGTAGAGCACATATCTCAGGTGGTCTAGTGCAGTAGAGCTTATATCTCCGGTGGTGTAGAGCAGTAGAGAGTATATCTCAGGTGGCCTAGAGCAGTAGAGAGAATTTCTCAGGTGGTGTAGAGCAGTAGAGAGTATATCTCAGGTGGTCTAGAGCAGTAAAGAGTATATCTTGTGTGGTCTAGATCAGTAGAGAGTATATCTCAGGTGGTGTAGAGCAGTAGAGCTTCTATCTCAGGTGGTGTAGAGCAGTAGAGAGTATCTCAGGTGGTATAGAGCAGTAGAGCTTATATCTCAGGTGGTGAAGAGAAGTAGAGAATATATCTCAGGTGGTGTAGAGCAGTAGAGAATATATCTCAGGAGGTTTAGAGTAGTAGAAAGTATATCTCAGGTGGTCTAGATCAGTAGAAAGTATATCACAGGTGGTCTTGAGAAGTAGATAGTACGTCAGAGTTGGTCTAGAACAGTAGAGAGTATACAGTATCTCAGGTGGTTTAAAGTAGTAGAAAGTATATCTCAGGTGGTCTAGATCAGTAGAAAGTATATCTCAGGTGGTCTTGAGCAGTAGAGAGTATATTTCAGGTGGTTTAGAGAAATTTAGAGTATATCTTAGGTGGTCTACAGCAGTATAGAGTATATCTCTGGTGGTCTAGAGCTGTAGAGAGTATATATCCGGTGGTCTAGAGCAGTAGAGACTATATCTCAGGTACTCTAGAGCAGGAGAGCGTATATCTCAGGTGGTCTAGATCAGTAGAGAGTTTATCTCAGGTAGTCTAGAGTAGTAGAGCGTATATCTCAGGTGGTCTAGAGCAGTAGAGCATATATCTCAGGTGGTCTAGAGCAGTAGAGCTTATATCTTAGGTTGTGTAGAGCAGTAGAAAGTATATCTCAGGTGGCCTAGAGCTGTAGAGAGTATATCTCAGGTGGTGTAGAGCAGTAGAGAGTGTTTCTCAGGTGGTCTAGAGCAGTAGAGCATATACCTTAGGTGGTCTAGAGCAGTAGAGCTTATATCTCAAGTGGTGTAGAGCAGTAGAGAGTATATCTCAGGTGGTCTAGTGCAGTAGAGAGTACATCTCATGTGGTCTAGAGCAGTAGAAAGTACGTATCATGTGGTCTAGAGCAGTAGAGAGTATATCTCAGGTTGTCTAGAACAGTAGAGAGTATATTGCACGTGGTCTAGAGCAGTAGAAAGTATATCTCAGGTGGTTTAGAGCAGTAGAGCACATATCTCAGGTGGTTAAGAGCAGTAGAGCTTATGTTTCCGGTGGTGTGGAGCAGTAGAGAGTATATCTCAGGTGGCCTAGAGCAGTAGAGAGAATTTCTCAGGTGGTGTAGAGCAGTAGAGAGTATATCTCAGGTGGTCTAGAGCAGTAGAGCTTATATCTCAGGTGGTGTAGAGCAGTAGAGAGTATATCTCAGGTGGCCTAGAGCCAAGAAAGAGCATATCTCAGGTGGTGTAGAGCAGTAGAGAGTATATCTTGTGTGGTCTAGATCAGTAGAGAGTATACGGTATCTCAGGTGGTTTAGAGTAGTAGAAAGTATATCTCAGGTGGTCTAGATCAGTAGAAAGTATATCTCAGGTTGTCTAGAACAGTAGGGAGTATATTGCACGTGGTCTAGAGCAGTAGAAAGTATATCTCAGGTGGTTTAGAGCAGTAGAGCACATATCTCAGGTGGTCTAGTGCAGTAGAGCTTATATCTCCGGTGGTGTAGAGCAGTAGAGAGTATATCTCAGGTGGCCTAGAGCAGTAGAGAGAATTTCTCAGGTGGTGTAGAGCAGTAGAGAGTATATCTCAGGTGGTCTAGAGCAGTAAAGAGTATATCTTGTGTGGTCTAGATCAATAGAGAGTATATCTCAGGTGGTGTAGAGCAGTAGAGCTTCTATCTCAGGTGGTGTAGAGCAGTAGAGAGTATCTCAGGTGGTATAGAGCAGTAGAGCTTATATCTCAGGTGGTGAAGAGAAGTAGAGAATATATCTCAGGTGGTGTAGAGCAGTAGAGAATATATCTCAGGAGGTTTAGAGTAGTAGAAAGTATATCTCAGGTGGTCTAGATCAGTAGAAAGTATATCACAGGTGGTCTTGAGCAGTAGATAGTACGTCAGAGTTGGTCTAGAGCAGTAGAGAGTATATATCAGGTAGTCTAGATCAGTAGAGAGTATACAGTTTCTCAGGTGGTTTAAAGTAGTAGAAAGTATATCTCAGGTGGTCTAGATCAGTAGAAAGTATATCTCAGGTGGTCTTGAGCAGTAGAGAGTATATTTCAGGTGGTTTAGAGCAATTTAGAGTATATCTTAGGTGGTCTACAGCAGTATAGAGTATATATCTGGTGGTCTAGAGCTGTAGAGAGTATATCTCCGGTGGTCTAGAGCAGTAGAGAGTTTATCTCAGGTAGTCTAGAGCAGTAGAGCGTATATCTCAGGTGGTCTAGAGCTGTAGAGAGTATATCTCAGGTGGTGTAGAGCAGTAGAGAGTGTTTATCAGGTGGTCTAGAGCAGTAGAGCATATACCTTAGGTGGTCTAGAGCAGTAGAGGTTATATCTCAAGTGGTGTAGAGCAGTAGAGAGTATATCTCAGGTGGTCTAGAGCAGTAGAAAGTACGTATCATGTGGTCTAGAGCAGTAGAGAGTATATCTCAGGTTGTCTAGAACAGTAGAGAGTATATTGCACGTGGTCTAGAGCAGTAGAAAGTATATCTCAGGTGGTTTAGAGCAGTAGAGCACATATCTCAGGTGGTTAAGAGCAGTAGAGCTTATATTTCCGGTGGTGTGGAGCAGTAGAGAGTATATCTCAGGTGGCCTAGAGCAGTAGAGAGAATTTCTCAGGTGGTGTAGAGCAGTAGAGAGTATTTCTCAGGTGGTCTAGAGCAGTAGAGCTTATATCTCAGGTGGTGTAGAGCAGTAGAGAGTATATCTCAGGTGGCCTAGAGCCAAGAAAGAGCATATCTCAGGTGGTGTAGAGCAGTAGAGAGTATATCTTGTGTGGTCTAGATCAGTAGAGAGTATATCTCAGGTGGTGTAGAGCAGTAGAGCTTCTATCTCAGGTGGTGTAGAGCAGTAGAAAGTATCTCTGGTGGTATAGAGCAGTAGAGCTTATATCTCAGGTGGTGAAGAGAAGTAGAGAATATATCTCAGGTGGTGTAGAGCAGTAGATAATATATCTCAGGTGGTGTAGAGCAGTAGAGAGTATATCTCAAGTGGTGTAGATCAGTATAGAGTATATCTCAGATGGTGTAGAGCAGTCGAGAGTATATCTTGTGTGGTCTATATCAGTAGAGAGAATATCTCAGGTGGTGTAGAGCAGTAGAGCTTATATCTCAGGTGGTGTAGAGCAGTAGAGAGTATCTCAGGTGGTCTAGAGCAGTAGAGGATATATCTCAGGTGGTGAAGAGCAGTAGAGAATATATCTCAGGTGGTTTAGAGCAATTTAGAGTATATCTCAGGTGGTCTAGAGCAGTAGAGCTTATATCTCAGGTGGTGTAGAGCAATAGAAAGTATATCTGAGGTGGTGTAGAAAATATCTCAGGTGAACAACCTACAAAACCTCTATCCAAAACGATGGCATAGAAAGGGGTCCCTTAATACAAGTAGACAACCTAAAGCGAACAAAAAAGGGACATGGCCCTAAGAATAATAATGAACTATATAGTAAACAAAACCACAAAATCTTTATTAGATATGATACAACAGATAACATGGAATATAAAAACGAATGAACCACATATGGAGATAAAGACAGTGTGGTCAGATGTGAAAGACCATGAACATACAGAGTCAGCCAACCAAAGGTAACCGGGAACCGCTCATGTAACCCACAGGGAAAGGGAAGATAAAACGTGCATATAGAATGACTATGCCCAAATGTATAGGGAAGTGCTGCCTATCCACATATACAATATGTATGGACAAGCTAGGAAAATCCCAACAGAGTGCCTGGGCAAAAATAGTCAGGCAAGGTAAGACTGTAAATAATAGATAGGGAAACAGAAAATACGTCATACAGAAAACCAATGCCAGCACGTACCCTGAGATATAATGGAGAGTGGAACCAGCAACCCAGAACGGAAGGATGAATAACGCCTCGATGCGCGTTTCGCCAAGCAGACCGTCTTCGTCAGGAGGCTACATTGCATAAAACTAGGGGGGCTTATATGGGAATAGACTGAGGTTAACCTCACCTGTGACGGGTGCAAATCTAGATCAGTAGAGAGTATACAGTATCTCAGGGGGTTTAGAGTAGTAGAAAGTATATCTCAGGTGGTCTAGATCAGTAGAAAGTGTATCTCAGGTGGTCTTGAGCAGTAGAGAGTATATTTCAAGTGGTTTAGAGCAATTTAGAGTATATATTAGGTGGTCTACAGCAGTAAAGAGTATATCTCTGGTGGTCTAGAGCTGTAGATAGTATATCTCCGGTGGTCTAGAGCAGTAGAGACTATATCTCAGGTAGCCTAGAGCAGGAGAGCGTATATCTCAGGTGGTCTAGAGCAGTAGAGTGTATATCTCATGTGGTCTAGAGCAATAGAGCATATATCTCAGGTGGTCTAGAGCAGTAGAGCTTACATCTCAGGTGGTGTAGAGCAGTAGAAAGTACATCTCATGTGGTCTAGAGCAGTAGAGAGTATATCTCAGGTGGCCTAGAGCAGTAGAGAGTACATCTCATGTGGTCTAGAGCAGTAGGGAATACATCTCATGTGGTCTAGAGCAGTAGAGAATACATCTCATGTGGTCTAGAGCAGTAGAGAGTATATCTCAGGTGGTCTAGAACAGTAGATAGTATATATCAGGTGGCCTAGAGCAGTAGAGAGTATATCTCAAGTGGTGCAGAGCAGAAGAGAGTATATCTCAGGTGGTCTAGAGCAGTAGAGCATATATCTCATGTGGTCTAGAGCAGTAGAGCTTATATCTCAGGTGGTGTAGAGCAGTAGAGAGTATATCTCGTGTGGTCTAGATCAGTAGAGAGTATATCTCAGGTAGTCTAGAGCAGTAGAGCTTATATCTTAGGTGGTGTAGAGCAGTAGAGAGCATATCTCAGGTGGTGTAGAGCAGTAGAGAGTATATCTTGTGTGGTCTAGATCAGTAGATTGTATATCTCAGGTGGTGTAGAGCAGTAGAGCTTATATCTCAGGTGGTGTAGAGCAGTAGAGCTTATATCTCAGGTAGTCTAGAGCAGTAGAGAGCATATCTCAGGTAGTCTAGCGCAGGAGAGCGTATATCTCAGGTGGTCTAGAGCAGTAGAGAGTATATCTCAGGTGGTCTAGGGCAGTAGAGCGTATATCTCAGGTGGTCTAGAGCAGTACAGAGTATATCTCAGGTGGTCTATGGCAGTAGAGAGTATATGTCAAGTGATTTAGATCAGTAGAGATTATATATCTGGTAGTCAGGAGCAGTAGAGCTTATATCTCAGGTGGTCTAGAGCAGTAGAGCATATATCTCAGGAGGTGTAGAGCAGTAGAAAGTACATCTCATGTGGTCTAGAGCAGTAGATAGTATATCTCAGGTGGTGTAGAGCAGTAGAGCTTATATCTTAGGTGGTGTAGAGCAGTAGAAAGTATGTCTCAGGTGGCCTAGAGCAGTAGAGAGTATATCTCAGGTGGTGTTGAGCAGTAGAGAGTATATATCAAGTGGTCTAGAGCAGTAGAACATATATCTCAGGTGGTGTAGAGCAGTAGAGGGTATATCAGGTGGTCTAGAGCAGTAGAGAGTACATCTCATGTGATCTAGAGCAGTAAAGAGTACATCTCATGTGGTCTAGAACAGTAGAGAGTATATCTCAGGTGGTCTAGAACAGTAGAGAGTATATCTCAGGTGGCCTAGAGCAGTAGAGAGTATATCTCAGGTGGAGTAGAGCAGTAGAGAGTATATCTCAGGTGGTCTAGGGCAGTAGAGCATATATCTCAAGTGGTCTAGAGCAGTAGAGCTTATATCTCAGGTGGTGTAGAGCAGTAGAGATTATCTCAAGTGGTGTATAGCAGTAGAGCTTATATCTCAGGTGGTGTAGAGCAGTAGAGAATATATCTCAGGTGGTGTAGAGCAGTAGAGAGTATATATCAGCTGGTCTAGAGCAGTAGAGCTTATATTTTAGGTTGTGTAGATCAGTAGAGGGTATATCCCTGGTGTCCTAGAGCAGTAGAGAGTATATCTCAGGTGGTGTAGAGCAGTTGAGAGTATATCTTGTGTGGTGTAGATCTGTAGAGAGTATATCTCAGGTGGTGTAGAGCAGTAGAGCATATATCTCAGGTGGTGTAGTGCAGTATAGAGTATCTCAGGTGGTCTAGAGCAGTAGAGAGTACATCTCATGTGGTCTAGAGCAGTAGAGAGTATATCTCAGGTGGTCTAGAGCAGTAGAGCATATATCTCAGGTGGTGTAGAGCAGCAGAGCTTATATCTTAGGCGGTGTAGAGATGTAGAGAGTATATCTCAGGTGGCCTAGAGCAGTAGAGAGTATATCTCAGGTGGTGTAGAGCAGTAGAGAGTATATGTATGGTGGTCTAGGGCAGTAGAGCATATATCTCAGGTGGTCTAGAGCAGTAGAGAGTATATCTCAGGTGGTGTAGAGCAGTAGAGAGTATATCTCATGTGGTGTAGAGCAGTAGAGAGTATATCTCAGGTGGTGTAGATCAGTAGAGAGTATATCTCAGATGGTCTAGAGCAGTAGAGCATATATCTCAGGTGGTGTAGAGCAGTAGAGCTTATATCTTAGGCGGTGTAGAGCAGTAGAGAGTATATCTCAGGTGGTGTAGAGCAGTAGAGAGTATATCTCAGGTGGTGTAGAGCAGTAGAGAGTATATGTATGGTGGTCTAGAGCAGTAGAGCATATATCTCAGGTGGTCTAGAGCAGTAGAGAATATATATCAGGTGGTGTAGAGCAGTAGAGAATATATCTCAGGTGGTGTAGAGCAGTAGAAAGTATATCTCAGGTGGTCTAGAGCAGTAGAGAGTATATCTCAAGTGGTGTAGAGCAGTAGAGAGTATATCTCAGGTGGTGTAGAGCAGTAGAGAGTATATCTCAGGTGGTGTAGAGCAGTAGAGAGTATATATCAGGTGGTCTAGAGCAGTAGAGAGTATTTCTCAGGTGGTGTAGAGCAGTAGAGAGTATATCTCAGGTGGTCTAGAGCAGTAGAAAGTATATCTCTGGTGGTCTAGAGCTGTAGAGAGTATATCTCCGGTGGTCTAGAGCAGTAGAGACTATATCTCAGGTACTCTAGAGCAGGAGAGCGTATATCTCAGGTGGTCTAGATCAGTAGAGAGTTTATCTCAGGTAGTCTAGAGCAGTAGAGCGTATATCTCAGGTGGTCTAGAGCAGTAAAGCATATATCTCAGGTGGTCTAGAGCTGTAGAGCTTATATCTCATGTGGTGTAGAGCAGTAGAGAGTATATCTCAGGTGGTCTAGTGCAGTAGAGAGTACATCTCATGTGGTCTAAAGCAGTAGAAAGTACGTATCATGTGGTCTAGAGCAGTAGAGAGTATATCTCAGGTTGTCTAGAACAGTAGAGAGTATATTGCACGTGGTCTAGAGCAGTAGAAAGTATATCTCAGGTGGTTTAGAGCAGTAGAGCACATATCTCAGGTGGTTAAGAGCAGTAGAGCTTATATTTCCGGTGGTGTGGAGCAGTAGAGAGTATATCTCAGGTGGCCTAGAGCAGTAGAGAGAATTTCTCAGGTGGTGTAGAGCAGTAGAGAGTATATCTCAGGTGGCCTAGAGCCAAGAAAGAGCATATCTCAGGTGGTGTAGAGCAGTAGAGAGTATATCTTGTGTGGTCTAGATCAGTAGAGAGTATACGGTATCTCAGGTGGTTTAGAGTAGTAGAAAGTATATTTCAGGTGGTCTAGATCAGTAGAAAGTATATCTCAGGTTGTCTAGAACAGTAGGGAGTATATTGCACGTGGTCTAGAGCAGTAGAAAGTATATCTCAGGTGGTTTAGAGCAGTAGAGCACATATCTCAGGTGGTCTAGTGCAGTAGAGCTTATATCTCCGGTGGTGTAGAGCAGTAGAGAGTATATCTCAGGTGGCCTAGAGCAGTAGAGAGAATTTCTCAGGTGGTGTAGAGCAGTAGAGAGTATATCTCAGGTGGTCTAGAGCAGTAAAGAGTATATCTTGTGTGGTCTAGATCAGTAGAGAGTATATCTCAGGTGGTGTAGAGCAGTAGAGCTTCTATCTCAGGTGGTGTAGAGCAGTAGAGAGTATCTCAGGTGGTATAGAGCAGTAGAGCTTATATCTCAGGTGGTGAAGAGAAGTAGAGAATATATCTCAGGTGGTGTAGAGCAGTAGAGAATATATCTCAGGAGGTTTAGAGTAGTAGAAAGTATATCTCAGGTGGTCTAGATCAGTAGAAAGTATATCACAGGTGGTCTTGAGCAGTAGATAGTACGTCAGAGTTGGTCTAGAGCAGTAGAGAGTATATATCAGGTAGTCTAGATCAGTAGAGAGTATACAGTATCTCAGGTGGTTTAAAGTAGTAGAAAGTATATCTCAGGTGGTCTAGATCAGTAGAAAGTATATCTCAGGTGGTCTTGAGCAGTAGAGAGTATATTTCAGGTGGTTTAGAGCAATTTAGAGTATATCTTAGGTGGTCTACAGCAGTATAGAGTATATCTCTGGTGGTCTAGAGCTGTAGAGAGTATATCTCCGGTGGTCTAGAGCAGTAGAGACTATATCTCAGGTACTCTAGAGCAGGAGAGCGTATATCTCAGGTGGTCTAGATCAGTAGAGAGTTTATCTCAGGTAGTCTAGAGCAGTAGAGCGTATATCTCAGGTGGTCTAGAGCAGTAGAGCATATATCTCAGGTGGTCTAGAGCAGTAGAGCTTATATCTTAGGTTGTGTAGAGCAGTAGAAAGTATATCTCAGGTGGCCTAGAGCTGTAGAGAGTATATCTCAGGTGGTGTAGAGCAGTAGAGAGTGTTTCTCAGGTGGTCTAGAGCAGTAGAGCATATACCTTAGGTGGTCTAGAGCAGTAGAGCTTATATCTCAAGTGGTGTAGAGCAGTAGAGAGTATATCTCAGATGGTCTAGTGCAGTAGAGAGTACATCTCTTGTGGTCTAGAGCAGTAGAAAGTACGTATCATGTGGTCTAGAGCAGTAGAGAGTATATCTCAGGTTGTCTAGAACAGTAGAGAGTATATTGCACGTGGTCTAGAGCAGTAGAAAGTATATCTCAGGTGGTTTAGAGCAGTAGAGCACATATCTCAGGTGGTTAAGAGCAGTAGAGCTTATATTTCCGGTGGTGTGGAGCAGTAGAGAGTATATCTCAGGTGGCCTAGAGCAGTAGAGAGAATTTCTCAGGTGGTGTAGAGCAGTAGAGAGTATTTCTGAGGTGGTCTAGAGCAGTAGAGCTTATATCTCAGGTGGTGTAGAGCAGTAGAGAGTATATCTCAGGTGGCCTAGAGCCAAGAAAGAGCATATCTCAGGTGGTGTAGAGCAGTAGAGAGTATATCTTGTGTGGTCTAGATCAGTAGAGAGTATATCTCAGGTGGTGTAGAGCAGTAGAGCTTCTATCTCAGGTGGTGTAGAGCAGTAGAAAGTATCTCTGGTGGTATAGAGCAGTAGAGCTTATATCTCAGGTGGTGAAGAGAAGTAGAGAATATATCTCAGGTGGTGTAGAGCAGTAGAGAGTATATCTCAAGTGGTGTAGATCAGTAGAGAGTATATCTCAGATGGTGTAGAGCAGTCGAGAGTATATCTTGTGTGGTCTATATCAGTAGAGAGAATATCTCAGGTGGTGTAGAGCAGTAGAGCTTATATCTCAGGTGGTGTAGAGCAGTAGAGAGTATCTCAGGTGGTCTAGAGCAGTAGAGGATATATCTCAGGTGGTGAAGAGCAGTAGAGAATATATCTCAGGTGGTTTAGAGCAATTTAGAGTATATCTCAGGTGGTCTAGAGCAGTAGAGCTTATATCTCAGGTGGTGTAGAGCAATAGAAAGTATATCTCAGGTGGTGTAGAAAATATCTCAGGTGAACAACCTACAAAACCTCTATCCAAAACGATGGCATAGAAAGGGGTCCCTTAATACAAGTAGACAACCTAAAGCGAACAAAAAAGGGACATGGCCCTAAGAATAATAATGAACTATATAGTAAACAAAACCACAAAATCTTTATTAGATATGATACAACAGATAACACGGAATATAAAAACGAATGAACCACATATGGAGATAAAGACAGTGTGGTCAGATGTGAAAGACCATGAACATACAGAGTCAGCCAACCAAAGGTAACCGGGAACCGCTCATGTAACCCACAGGGAAAGGGAAGATAAAACGTGCATATAGAATGACTATGCCCAAATGTATAGGGAAGTGCTGCCTATCCACATATACAATATGTATGGACAAGCTAGGAAAATCCCAACAGAGTGCCTGGGCAAAAATAGTCAGGCAAGGTAAGACTGTAAATAATAGATAGGGAAACAGAAAATACGTCATACAGAAAACCAATGCCAGCACGTACCCTGAGATATAATGGAGAGTGGAACCAGCAACCCAGAACGGAAGGATGAATAACGCCTCGATGCGCGTTTCGCCAAGCAGACCGTCTTCGTCAGGAGGCTACATTGCATAAAATTAGGGGGGCTTATATGGGAATAGACTGAGGTTAACCTCACCTGTGACGGGTGCAAATCTAGATCAGTAGAGAGTATACAGTATCTCAGGGGGTTTAGAGTAGTAGAAAGTATATCTCAGGTGATCTAGATCAGTAGAAAGTATATCTCAGGTGGTCTTGAGCAGTAGAGAGTATATTTCAGGTGGTTTAGAGCAATTTAGAGTATATATTAGGAGGTCTACAGCAGTAAAGAGTATATCTCTGGTGGTCTAGAAGTGTAGAGAGTATATCTCCGGTGGTCTAGAGCAGTAGAGACTATATCTCAGGTAGCCTAGAGCAGGAGAGCGTATATCTCAGGTGGTCTAGATCAGTAGAGAGTTTATCTCAGGTAGTCTAGAGCAGTAGATCGTATATCCCAGGTGGTCTAGAGCAGTAGAGTGTATATCTCATGTGGTCTAGAGCAATAGAGCATATATCTCAGGTGGTCTAGAGCAGTAGAGCTTACATCTCAGGTGGTGTAGAGCAGTAGAAAGTACATCTCATGTGGTCTAGAGCAGTAGAGAGTATATCTCAGGTAGTCTAGAGCAGTAAAGAGTACATCTCATGTGGTCTAGAGCAGTAGAGAGTATATCTCAGGTGGCCTAGAGCAGTAGAGAGTACATCTCATGTGGTCTAGAGCAGTAGGGAATACATCTCATGTGGTCTAGAGCAGTAGAGAATACATCTCATGTGGTCTAGAGCAGTAGAGAGTATATCTCAGGTGGTCTAGAACAGTAGATAGTATATATCAGGTGGCCTAGAGCAGTAGAGCATATATCTCATGTGGTCTAGAGCAGTAGAGCTTATATCTCAGGTGGTGTAGAGCAGTAGAGAGTATATCTCGTGTGGTCTAGATCAGTAGAGAGTATATCTCAGGTAGTCTAGAGCAGTAGAGCTTATATCTTAGGTGGTGTAGAGCAGTAGAGAGCATATCTCAGGTGGTGTAGAGCAGTAGAGAGTATATCTTGTGTGGTCTAGATCAGTAGAGAGTATATCTCAGGTGGTGTAGAGCAGTAGAGCTTATATCTCAGGTGGTGTAGAGCAGTAGAGCTTATATCTCAGGTAGTCTAGAGCAGTAGAGAGCATATCTCAGGTAGTCTAGCGCAGGAGAGCGTATATCTCAGGTGGTCTTGAGCAGTAGAGAGTATATTTCAGGTGGTTTAGAGCAATTTAGAGTATATATTAGGAGGTCTACAGCAGTAAAGAGTATATCTCTGGTGGTCTAGAAGTGTAGAGAGTATATCTCCGGTGGTCTAGAGCAGTAGAGACTATATCTCAGGTAGCCTAGAGCAGGAGAGCGTATATCTCAGGTGGTCTAGATCAGTAGAGAGTTTATCTCAGGTAGTCTAGAGCAGTAGATCGTATATCCCAGGTGGTCTAGAGCAGTAGAGTGTATATCTCATGTGGTCTAGAGCAATAGAGCATATATCTCAGGTGGTCTAGAGCAGTAGAGCTTACATCTCAGGTGGTGTAGAGCAGTAGAAAGTACATCTCATGTGGTCTAGAGCAGTAGAGAGTATATCTCAGGTAGTCTAGAGCAGTAAAGAGTACATCTCATGTGGTCTAGAGCAGTAGAGAGTATATCTCAGGTGGCCTAGAGCAGTAGAGAGTACATCTCATGTGGTCTAGAGCAGTAGGGAATACATCTCATGTGGTCTAGAGCAGTAGAGAATACATCTCATGTGGTCTAGAGCAGTAGAGAGTATATCTCAGGTGGTCTAGAACAGTAGATAGTATATATCAGGTGGCCTAGAGCAGTAGAGCATATATCTCATGTGGTCTAGAGCAGTAGAGCTTATATCTCAGGTGGTGTAGAGCAGTAGAGAGTATATCTCGTGTGGTCTAGATCAGTAGAGAGTATATCTCAGGTAGTCTAGAGCAGTAGAGCTTATATCTTAGGTGGTGTAGAGCAGTAGAGAGCATATCTCAGGTGGTGTAGAGCAGTAGAGAGTATATCTTGTGTGGTCTAGATCAGTAGAGAGTATATCTCAGGTGGTGTAGAGCAGTAGAGCTTATATCTCAGGTGGTGTAGAGCAGTAGAGCTTATATCTCAGGTAGTCTAGAGCAGTAGAGAGCATATCTCAGGTAGTCTAGCGCAGGAGAGCGTATATCTCAGGTGGTCTAGAGCAGTAGAGAGTATATCTCAGGTGGTCTAGGACAGTAGAGCGTATATCTCAGGTGGTCTAGAGCAGTACAGAGTATATCTCAGGTGGTCTATGGCAGTAGAGAGTATATCTCAAGTGATTTAGATCAGTAGAGATTATATATCTGGTAGTCAGGAGCAGTAGAGCATATATCTCAGGTGGTCTAGAGCAGTAGAGCATATATCTCAGGTGGTGTAGAGCAGTAGAAAGTACATCTCATGTGGTCTAGAGCAGTAGATAGTATATCTCAGGTGGTGTAGAGCAGTAGAGCTTATATCTTAGGTGGTGTAGAGCAGTAGAAAGTATGTCTCAGGTGGCCTAGAGCAGTAGAGAGTATATCTCAGGTGGTGTTGAGCAGTAGAGAGTATATATCAGGTGGTCTAGAGCAGTAGAACATATATCTCAGGTGGTGTAGAGCAGTAGAGGGTATATCAGGTGGTCTAGAGCAGTAGAGAGTACATCTCATGTGATCTACAGCAGTAAAGAGTACATCTCATGTGGTCTAGAACAGTAGAGAGTATATCTCAGGTGGTCTAGAACAGTAGAGAGTATATCTCAGGTGGCCTAGAGCAGTAGAGCATATATCTCAAGTGGTCTAGAGCAGTAGAGCTTATATCTCAGGTGGTGTAGAGCAGTAGAGATTATCTCAAGTGGTGTATAGCAGTAGAGCTTATATCTCAGGTGGTGTAGAGCAGTAGAGAATATATCTCAGGTGGTGTAGAGCAGTAGAGAGTATATATCAGCTGGTCTAGAGCAGTAGAGCTTATATTTTAGGTTGTATAGATCAGTAGAGGGTATATCCCTGGTGTCCTAGAGCAGTAGAGATTATATCTCAGGTGGTGTAGAGCAGTTGAGAGTATATCTTGTGTGGTGTAGATCTGTAGAGAGTATATCTCAGGTGGTGTAGAGCAGTAGAGCATATATCTCAGGTGGTGTAGTGCAGTATAGAGTATCTCAGGTGGTCTAGAGCAGTAGAGAGTACATCTCATGTGGTCTAGAGCAGTAGAGAGTATATCTCAGGTGGTCTAGAGCAGTAGAGCATATATCTCAGGTGGTGTAGAGCAGCAGAGCTTATATCTTAGGCGGTGTAGAGATGTAGAGAGTATATCTCAGGTGGCCTAGAGCAGTAGAGAGTATATCTCAGGTGGTGTAGAGCAGTAGAGAGTATATGTATGGTGGTCTAGAGCAGTAGAGCATATATCTCAGGTGGTCTAGAGCAGTAGAGAGTATATCTCAGGTGGTGTAGAGCAGTAGAGAGTATATCTCAGGTGGTGTAGAGCAGTAGAGAGTATATCTCAGATGGTCTAGAGCAGTAGAGCATATATCTCAGGTGGTGTAGAGCAGTAGAGCTTATATCTTAGGCGGTGTAGAGCAGTAGAGAGTATATCTCAGGTGGTGTAGAGCAGTAGAGAGTATATCTCAGGTGGTGTAGAGCAGTAGAGAGTATATGTATGGTGGTCTAGAGCAGTAGAGCATATATCTCAGGTGGTCTAGAGCAGTAGAGAGTATATATATCAGGTGTTCTAGAGCAGTAGAGAGTACATCTCATGTGGTCTAGAGCAGTAGAGAGTACATATCATTTGGTCTAGAGCAGTAGAGAGTATATCTCAGCTGGTCTAGAACAGTAGAGCTTATATCTCAGGTTGTGTAGATCAGTAGAGGGTATATCCCAGGTGGCTTAGAGCAGTAGAGAGTATATATATATCAGGTGGCCTAGAGCAGTAGAGAGCATATCTCAGGTGGTGTAGAGCTGTAGAGAGTATTTCTAGTGTGGTCTAGATCAGTAGAGAGTATATCTCAAGTGGTGTAGAGCAGTAGAGCTTATATCTCAGGTGGTGTAAAGCAGTAGAGATTATCTCAGGTGGTGTAGGGCAGTAGAGAATATATCTCAGGTGGTGTAGAGCAGTAGAGAGTATATCTCAGCTGGTCTAGAGCAGTAGAGAGTACATCTCACGTAGTCTAGAGCAGTAGAGAGTATATGAGTATATCTCAGGTGGTCTAGAGCAGTAGAGCATATATCTCAGGTGGTGTAGAGCAGTAGAGCTTATATCTTAGGCGGTGTAAAGCTGTAGAGAGTATATCTCAGGTGGCCTAGAGCAGTAGAGAGTATATCTCAGGTGGTGTGGAGCAGTAGAGAGTATATCTCGTGTGGTCCAGATCAGTAGAGAGTATATCTCAGGTGGTGTAGAGCAGTAGAGCTTATATCTCAGGTGGTGTAGTGCAGTAGAGAGTATCTTAGGTGGTTTAGAGCTGTAGAGAGTACATCTTATGTAGTCTAGAGTAGTAGAGAGTATATCTCAGGTGGTCTAGAGCAGTAGAGCATATATCGCAGGTGGTGTAGAGCATTAGAGCTTATATCTTAGGCGGTGTAGAGCTGTAGAGAGTATATCTTAGGTGGTGTAGAGCAGTAGAGAGTATATCTCAGATGGTGTAGAGCAGTAGAGAGCATTTGTCAGGTGGTCTAGAGAAGTAGAGCATATATCTCAGGTGGTCTAGAGCAGTAGAGCTTATATCTCAGGTGGCCTAGAGCAGTAGAGAGCATATCTCAGGTGGTGTAGAGCAGTAGAGAGTATATCTCGTGTGGTCTAGATCAGTAGAAAGTATATCTCAAGTGGTGTAGAGCAGTAGAGCTTATATCTCAGGTGGTGTAGAGCAGTAGAGCTTATATCTCAGGTGGTGTAGAGCAGTAGAGAATATATCTCAGGTGGTGTAGAGCAGTAGAGAGTATATCTCAGCTGGTCTAGAGCAGTAGAGCATATATCTCAGGTTGTGTAGATCAGTAGAGGGTATATCCCAGGTGGCCTAGAGCAGTAGAGAGTATATCTCAGGTGGTGTAGAGCAGTAGAGCTTATATCTCAGGTGGTGTAGAGCAGTAGAGAGTATATCTAAGGTGGTGTAGAGCAGTAGAGAGTATATCTCAGGTGGTGTAGAGCAGTAGAGAGTATATATCAGGTGGTCTAGAGCAGTAGAGAGTATATCTCAGGTGGTCTAGAGCAGTAGAGAGTATATCTCAGGTGGTGTAGAGCAGTAGAGAGTATATATCAGGTGGTCTAGAGCAGTAGAGAGTATATCTCTGGTGGTCTAGGGCAGTAGAGCATATATCTCAAGTGGTCTAGAGCAGTAGAGCTTATATCTCAGGTGGTGTAGAGCAGTAGAGAATATATCTCAGGTGGTGTAGAGCAGTAGAGAGTATATATCAGCTGGTCTAGAGCAGTAGAGCTTATATTTTAGGTTGTGTAGATCAGTAGAGGGTATATCCCTGGTGTCCTAGAGCAGTAGAGAGTATATCTCAGGTGGTGTAGATCTGTAGAGAGTATATCTCAGGTGGTGTAGAGCAGTAGAGCATATATCTCAGGTGGTGTAGAGCAGTAGAGCATATATCTCAGGTGGTGTAGTGCAGTATAGAGTATCTCAGGTGGTCTAGAGCAGTAGAAAGTACATCTCATGTGGTCTAGAGCAGTAGAGAGTATATCTCAGGTGGTCTAGAGCAGTAGAGCATATATCTCAGGTGGTGTAGAGCAGCAGAGCTTATATCTTAGGCGGTGTAGAGATGTAGAGAGTATATCTCAGGTGGCCTAGAGCAGTAGAGAGTATATCTCAGGTGGTGTAGAGCAGTAGAGAGTATATGTATGGTGGTCTAGAGCAGTAGAGCATATATCTCAGGTGGTCTAGAGCAGTAGAGAGTATCTCTCAGGTGGTGTAGAGCAGTAGAGAGTATATCTCAGGTGGTGTAGAGCAGTAGAGAGTATATCTCAGGTGGTGTAGATCAGTAGAGAGTATATCTCAGATGGTCTAGAGCAGTAGAGCATATATATCAGGTGGTGTAGAGCAGTAGAGCTTATATCTTAGGCGGTGTAGAGCAGTAGAGAGTATAGCTCAGGTGGTGTAGAGCAGTAGAGAGTATATCTCAGGTGGTGTAGAGCAGTAGAGAGTATATGTATAGTGGTCTAGAGCAGTAGAGCATATATCTCAGGTGGTCTAGAGCAGTAGAGAGTATATATCAGGTGTTCTAGATCAGTAGGGAGTACATCTCATGTGGTCTAGAGCAGTAGAGAGTACATATCATTTGGTCTAGAGCAGTAGAGAGTATATCTCAGCTGGTCTAGAGCAGTAGAGCTTATATCTCAGGTTGTGTAGATCAGTAGAGGGTATATCCCAGGTGGCCTAGAGCAGTAGAGAGTATATATATCAGGTGGCCCAGAGCAGTAGAGAGCATATCTCAGGTGGTGTAGAGCTGTAGAGAGTATTTCTCGTGTGGTCTAGATCAGTAGAGAGTATATCTCAAGTGGTGTAGAGCAGTAGAGCTTATATCTCAGGTGGTGTAAAGCAGTAGAGATTATCTCAGGTGGTGTAGGGCAGTAGAGAATATATCTCAGGTGGTGTAGAGCAGTAGAGAGTATATCTCAGCTGGTCTAGAGCAGTAGAGAGTACATCTCACGTAGTCTAGAGCAGTAGAGAGTATATGAGTATATCTCAGGTGGTCTAGAGCAGTAGAGCATATATCTCAGGTGGTGTAGAGCTTATATCTTAGGTGGTGTAAAGCTGTAGAGAGTATATCTCAGGTGGCCTAGAGCAGTAGAGAGTATATCTCAGGTGGTGTGGAGCAGTAGAGAGTATATCTCGTGTGGTCCAGATCAGTAGAGAGTATATCTCAGGTGGTGTAGAGCAGTAGAGCTTATATCTCAGGTGGTGTAGTGCAGTAGAGAGTATCTCAGGTGGTCTAGAGCTGTAGAGAGTACATCTCATGTAGTCTAGAGTAGTAGAGAGTATATCTCAGGTGGTCTAGAGCAGTAGAGCATATATCGCAGGTGGTGTAGAGCATTAGAGCTTATATCTTAGGCGGTGTAGAGCTGTAGAGAGTATATCTCAGGTGGTGTAGAGAAGTAGAGAGTATATCTCAGGTGGTGTAGAGCAGTAGAGAGCATTTGTCAGGTGGTCTAGAGAAGTAGAGCATATATCTCAGGTGGTCTAGAGCAGTAGAGCTTATATCTCAGGTAGCCTAGAGCAGTAGAGAGCATATCTCAGGTGTTGTAGAGCAGTAGAGAGTATATCTCGTGTGGTCTAGATCAGTAGAAAGTATATCTCAAGTGGTGTAGAGCAGTAGAGCTTATATCTCAGGTGGTGTAGAGCAGTAGAGCTTATATCTCAGGTGGTGTAGAGCAGTAGAGAATATATCTCAGGTGGTGTAGAGCAGTAGAGAGTATATCTCAGCTGGTCTAGAGCAGTAGAGCTTATATCTCAGGTTGTGTAGATCAGTAGAGGGTATATCCCAGGTGGCCTAGAGCAGTAGAGAGTATATCTCAGGTGGTGTAGAGCAGTAGAGAGTATGTCTTGTGTGGTCTAGATCAGTAGAGAGTATATCTCAGGTGGTGTAGAGCAGTAGAGCTTATATCTCAGGTGGTGTAGAGCAGTAGAGAATATATCTCAGGTGGTGTAGAGCAGTAGAGAATATATCTCAGGTGGTGTAGAGCAGTAGAGAATATATATCAGGTGGTGTAGAGCAGTAGAGAATATATCTCAGGTGGTGTAGAGCAGTAGAAAGTATATCTCAGGTGGTCTAGAGCAGTAGAGAGTATATCTCAAGTGGTGTAGAGCAGTAGAGAGTATATCTCAGGTGTTGTATAGCAGTAGAGAGTTTATCTCAGGTGGTGTAGAGCAGTAGAGAGTATATCTCAGGTGGTGTAGAGCAGTAGAGAGTATATATCAGGTGGTCTAGAGCAGTAGAGAGTATTTCTCAGGTGGTGTAGAGCAGTAGAGAGTATATCTCAGGTGGTCTAGAGCAGTAGAAAGTATATCTCAGGTGGTCTAGAGCAGTAGAGAGTATATCTCAAGTGGTGTAGAGCAGTAGAGAGTATATCTCTGGTGGTGTAGAGCAGTAGAGAGTATATCTCAGGTGGTGTAGAGCAGTAGAGAGTATATCTCAGGTTGTGTAGAGCAGTAGAGAGTATATATCAGGTGGTCTAGAGCAGTAGAGAGTATATCTCAGGTGGTGTAGAGCAGTAGAGAGTATATCTCAGGTGGTGTAGAGCAGTAGAGAGTATATATCAGGTGGTGTAGAGCAGTAGAGAGTATATCTCAGGTGGTGTAGAGCAGTAGAGAGTATATATCAGGTGGTCTAGAGCAGTAGAGAGTATTTCTCAGGTGGTGTAGAGCAGTAGAGAATATATCTCAGGTGGTGTAGAGCAGTAGAGAGTATATATCAGGTGGTGTAGAGCAGTAGAGAGTATATCTCAGGTGGTGTAGAGCAGTAGAGAGTATATCTCAGGTGGTGTAGAGCAGTAGAGAGTATATATCAGGTGGTCTAGAGCAGTAGAGAGTATTTCTCAGGTGGTGTAGAGCAGTAGAGAATATATCTCAGGTGGTGTAGAGCAGTAGAAAGTATATCTCAGGTGGTCTGGAGCAGTAGAGCTTATATCTCAGGTGGTCTTGGGTAGTAAATAAATTTTTGCAATACAGAGTTCCAGATCCCCTCGATTCGTTCACATAGCGAGGCAGGACTTAGCAATTACGCAGGTGGAGCGGGTTGAATAATAAAAACTGTCCTATATAATAGTATTGCAAGCCGACTTTGTGAAACTAGTACTCCCAGCATGCTCTAACAGCAGACCAATTTTCAGAGCATATCGTATAATGCTTTGGCTGATGATATTCCCCATGCTCAGTACCGTATGTCCACTCATGGGGAGGGCTCTTAGTCACTGACTAAGGTGAGGACTTACTGTAAGGTGAGTGTTCCAGCATATAACACAACACTTCCATTTCAAATCTTTTTAACTTTTTCCTTTTTTTTAATCTACTCTGAAAGCGCCTTTCAGCTATGAACAGTAACTCCAGCTTTGCTGCATTGTCTGTTGAAGCGTAAGGTAGTCCAGAATTCACCGTCTGTGTCACCAGAGGCGCAGACTGCTGCTGTGTCTCACCACCATTCTTTACACTGCAAATCTTCTTCTTCAAATTTTCTGGAAAACATTCCTTTTCTTATCTAATCCATGTCTTTCAATTACAAGAGAAGTGTTAAATCCTTAGGAATATTTTACAGCCTCTTCTATAAAAACATAGTATCAATGTAAATTACTTGAGCAATAACCTCAATTGCTTGTTAAAACAGCTGCAATTATCGCATGTTATAAAAATAAAACCAGGTTCAGTCAGTGACTGTAAATTACTATGGCACACAATTTACCAGCACGCATGAAAATGGATTATGATATAAACTAAAAATAAGACAATGTCTGATTAGAAGAAGCCATTGAAAGTCAATTCCATAAACGCTGGTGAAATGTAACAAAGTAAAAAAAAAAAAATTGATGATGTTAACTGTGAGATATAAAACAATTCTGAAATTATATCTACGTGATGCAGCGTGCAATGAAAATATACAGTGTCAGCCTTAAAGGGGAAGTCCAGAATTTAAAAAAAAGGGAATTATTTTGTTTCCCGAAACAGCGCCACTCCCGCTCATGGGCTGTGTCTGGTATTGCAGCTCAGCTCTATATACTTGAATGGGACATACTGTAGCTGCAATACCAGATTTAACCCATGGACAAGAGTGGTGTTGTTTCTTGAAAAAAGATGGCCCTTTTTGGGACTCATGCCTTATTTCTGGACTTTTAAAAAAAATCTAAATGGTATTTGCAAAAACTTGCATTAGGATAATGAGCCCATCTCAATATGTTGCCTGTAGGGATATTTCTAACAGACATTCATTGCATATCCACAGGATGTGCCATAAATGTCTGATAGATGTGGGTGCCAGTACTAAGACCCGCCGCACCTATCTTCAGAATGGGGGTAAGTTGAACCCCGTCTTGTCTGGTGAAGCAGCTGCCGCATCCAGGCAGTGAATGACTACAAAGGTGGCTGCACGTGTGCGCGACTATTTCCATTCGCTTCTATGGGAGTTACAGTAACGGTCAAACACGCTTTCCTGGGATCCGCGTCAATCAGACATTGCGGATATGCCATAAATGTCT
This sequence comes from Rhinoderma darwinii, assembly GCF_050947455.1. Taxonomy (NCBI): domain Eukaryota; kingdom Metazoa; phylum Chordata; class Amphibia; order Anura; family Rhinodermatidae; genus Rhinoderma; species Rhinoderma darwinii. The sequence goes on along the minus strand of NC_134687.1, from coordinate 16,721,830 downwards.
ACACTTGGAATAACCGTTTATAGAAGTTGGTCAGGATTTAAAAAAAACATGTCTGCTTTCCTTTAAACACAGTGCTACACCTTAAAAGATCAGGGGCACAATCCCCAAGACATATGTTTACCACCCGCCGAAAAAAAATAATAATAATGTATATACAGCATATCTATCTAAGAAGACGGCCCCTATAGCTGCACCACTGGATATAATTAGATACATCATCTCAGCGACAATATCACACATGAGAGGCTTAGATACAGGGTCCAAGCAGACGGTATCACATGTTACAGTGTCCCAGCAGCGAGTATCACACATGATAGGCTTAGATACATGGCCTCAGCAGACAGTATCATACATGATAGGCTTAGATACAGCACCCCAGAGGTAAGTATCCGTGTACTTACACTCAGGGGCAAATTTGGCATTTGGCAAAGTTATGTCTGGGGCTCTAAGGGTATGTGCACACGTAGTGACCAAAAACGTCTGAAAATACGGAGCTGTTTTCAAGGGAAAACAGCCCCTGATTTTCAGACGTTTTTTGAGCAACTCACGTTTTTCGCAGTGTTTTTCGCTGCATTTTCGCTGCGTTTTTTACGTCCGTTTTTGGAGCTGTTTTCATTGGAGTCTATGAGAAAACGGCTCCAAAAACATCCAAAGAAGTGTCCTGCACTTCTTTGACGAGGCAGTCATTTTACGCATCGTCATTTGACAGCTGTCAAACGACGACGCGTAAATTACAGGTCGTCGGCACAGTACGTCGGCAAACCCATTCAAATGAATGGGCAGATGTTTGCCAACGTATTGGAGCTGTATTTTCAGGCGTAAATCGAGGCATAATACGCCTCGTTTACGCCTGAAAATAGGTCGTGTGAACCCAGCCTTATAGTGATAGTGCCACACACTCAGTGCCCTCTGTGGAGAGTGCCACACACAGTGACCCCTGTATATAGTGCCACACACACAGTGCCCCCTGAATATAGTGCAACAAACACAGTGCCCCATGTAGATAGTGCCACACACAGTTCCCCCTGTATGTAGTGCCACACACACAGTGCCCCTGAAGATAGTGCAACAAACACAGTGCCCCCTGTAGATAGTGCCACACACAGTTCCCCCTGTATATAGTGCCACACACACAGTGCCCCCTAAAGATAGTGCAACAAACACAGTGCCCCCTGTAGATAGTGCCACACACAGTTCCCCCTGTATATAGTGCCACACACAGTGCCCCCTGTATATAGTGCCAGACACACACACAGTGTCCCCTGTAGATAGTGCCACACACACACACACACACACACACACACGCACACACAGTGCCCCGTGTAGATAGAAACTGTCTGAACTGTCCCTTTAAATCTACATGCAATTAGATTGTTGCTTTATAAACTGGATATAAAGTTACTCTTTCATATGGGAGATATGTGTGTCGAATATTAAATCTAGTAAATATTCATCACCTGTGCTATGTGATCACTCAGGTTCACTTCATCTCATAGGATATGAAGGTCCGACACATCCAGTGGTACAAATATGCAATTATAAAGGACATCTGAAAGGGGGCAAATACTTTTTTTCACTGAGGTCATATGAACATTTGAACCTATCAATGTATTTTAGCCAATTTCTCTCCCACAGATGATTAATTAACATATTTGTTTGAGTCTCTGATGGAATTATTGTTCCAGTGGGGTCCTCAGCTGGGTCAGGGTTCATGTCTTTGACCTCCATGATAGATTCAACCTTACTATAAGGGCTGATTCAGACGTGCGTGGCGTTTTTGTGCACGCAAAACACGCGGTGTTTTGCCTGCGTAAAAGCCACTTACCTGCTCCGTGAGGCAGCATCATATGATGCGCGGCTGCGTGGTTTTTGCGCAGCCGCCATCATTATGACACGCCATTCAGATGTTTGTAAACAGAAAAGCACGTGGTGCTTTTCTGTTTACATTCATCCTTTTGACAGCTGGTGCGCGAAACAGGCAGTTCGCACGGAAGTGCTTCCGTGCGACCTGCGTGGTTTTCACGCACCCATTGACTTCAATGGGTGCGTGATGCGCAATATACGCAGAGATATTGACCATGTCGCGCTTTTTGCGCAGCGAACAAACACTGCGCAAAAAGCACAGACTGTCAGTACTGCCCCATAGACTTGTATTGGTCTGTGCGTGGCGCGTGAAAACCACGCGGCCTGCACGGACGCAATTCACGTTCGTGTGAATCCAGCCTAATAGGAAACATTCTCAGCTCTGCTGCATGAGTTAAATATTTTTCTCTTTGCATGGCGCCCTGGGGAATTGATAATCAAAGCTCTGCTTAAACCCCCAGAATTAAAAGGTTAAGACCACAAAACTTGCCATGAAGATTAATGCAGCGCGATCGCCAGACAGTAAATCATTGCTGTCCTATAGAAGGGAGGATTTTCTTATTTCTATATTGTGACTCATCAGTGATTTATATCTAGATAATTCTAAAGTGAAGGAAATAAGTATTTGATCCCTTGCTGATTTTGTAAGTTTGCCCACTGTCAAAGACATGAACAGTCTAGAATTTTTAGGCTAGGTTAATTTTACCAGTGAGAGATAGATTATATAAAAAAAAAAACAGAAAATCACATTGTCATAATGATATATATTTATTTGCATTGTGCACAGAGAAATAAGTATTTGATCCCCTACCAACCATTAAGAGTTCAGCCTCCTCCAGACCAGTTACACGCTCCAAATCAACTTGGTGCCTGCATTATAGACAGCTGTCTTACATGGTCACCTGTATAAAAGACTCCTGTCCACAGACTCAATGAATCAGTCTGACTCTAACCTCTACAACATGGGCAAGACCAAAGAGCTTTCTAAGGATGTCAGGGACAAGATCATAGACCTGCACAAGGCTGGAATGGGCTACAAAACCATAAGTAAGACGCTGGGTGAGAAGGAGACAACTGTTGGTGCAATAGTAAGAAAATGGAAGACATACAAAATGACTGTCAATCGACATCGATCTGGGGCTCCATGCAAAATCTCACCTCGTGGGGTATCCTTGATCCTGAGGAAGGTGAGAGCTCAGCCTAAAACTACACGGGGGATCTTGTTAATGATCTCAAGGCAGCTGGGACCACAGTCACCAAGAAAACCATTGGTAACACATTACGCCGTAATGGATTAAAATCCTGCAGTGCCCGCAAGGTCCCCCTGCTCAAGAAGGCACATGTACAGGCCCGTCTGAAGTTTGCAAATGAACATCTGGATGATTCTGAGAGTGATTGGGAGAAGGTGCTGTGTTCAGATGAGACTAAAATTGAGCTCTTTGGCAAAAACTCTACTCGCCGTGTTTGGAGGAAGAGAAATGCTGCCTATGACCCAAAGAACACCGTCCCCACTGTCAAGCATGGAGGTGGAAACATTATGTTTTGGGGGTGTTTCTCTGCTAAGGGCACAGGACTACTTCACCGCATCAATGGGAGAATGGATGGAGCCATGTACCGTCAAATCCTGAGTGACAACCTCCTTCCCTCCACCAGGACATTAAAAATGGCTGGTGGCTGGGTCTTCCAGCACGACAATGACCCGAAACATACAGCCAAGGCAACAAAGGAGTGGCTCAAAAAGAAGCACATTAAGGTCATGGAGTGGCCTAGCCAGTCTCCAGACCTTAATCCCATCGAAAACTTATGGAGGGAGCTGAAGATCCGAGTTGCCAAGCGACAGCCTCAAAATCTTAATGATTTACAGATGATCTGCAAAGAGGAGTGGGCCAAAATTCCATCTAACATGTGTGCAAACCTCATCATCAACTACAAAAAAACATCTGACTGCTGTGCTTGCCAACAAGGGTTTTGCCACCAAGTATTACGTCTTGTTTGCCAAAGGGATCAAATACTTATTTCTCTGTGCACAATGCAAATAAATATATATAATTTTGACTATGTGATTTTCATTTTTTTTTTTTTATATAATCTATCTCTCACTGGTAAAATTAACCTAGCCTAAAAATTCTAGGCTGTTCATGTCTTTGACAGTGGGCAAACTTACAAAATCAGCAAGGGATCAAATATTTATTTCCTTCACTGTATATCAAACCTGTCTGGAAACCCCAATGTACTAGTTTAAAGGGATTGTGTTGTAAAGGGAGCCCTTTTTTACATGGGCCCTCTAGGGGCATATAGAGGTCATAGAAGGTGTTCCCCCTTTTGGGAGCCCACTCTATCAATCAGAACGAGAGCCGCTCTGCAAAAACAGCTGTTACTTCGGCGGACTTGAGATGTCAATGTATTACAATGTATTATGTGGCTGCACACAAAAAAATACTACAAATTATAATGCTAAAAAAATCAACAAATAATATGTGTAGAGATAATAAAGAACACAAATCAAGACAACAAACAAAAAAATGTAAAAATAAAGCCGCTAAAATGCATCTATCCATTAAAGTCTATGTAAACCTTTGAAAGGCAATTTTTTTTTTCATAAAAAGGTGTATCAGTGTGTTTTGTGTAACTTTTCAAATACTTTTTATTAAAACTTTGTTTTAGTTTTTTAGATACAGCTGCTCTATATTCTCTATACAGAGCAGCTGTATCTAGCGCTCTTCACAGAATTTGTCAGTCCCGCGGACCTGACGGGTTCAGTGTCGGCATGCCCTGTGTGTCTCTGACACCTGTTATCCATCACATCTAAGTTCTAGCTTACAGGTGGATCCTGTGTGTCAGATACACGCAGGACCCGCCAACACTGAACCCGTCAAGGAAGCGGGACTGACGGATGCAGTGAAGAGAGCGAGATATACAGATAGACAGTATACGGACGCACGGGGTCGTAAATACGGTTTAAATACGGGTTAAAAACGTGTGACAAAGGACCCGTATTTACGGCCAGTATTTACGGGAGGGAAAAAATACGGTCGTGTGCATGGGGCCTTACTGACAAGAATAGGACAGGTTCTATAATATTTTTAGCACGGACACCCATCAGTAAAAATACTGAAAGGTGTCCGTGGCCAATAGAAATTAATTGGTCTGTAATTACTGATGAAAAATACGGTCGTGTGCATGGAGCCTAAAAGGTTTTCCTTTCGGTCTCTCTGGTTTATTCTCACATTCCAAAGACATTTGGCTTCCTATGACATTGATTTGTTAGTTATGAACATTATGCATGCTCTAGGCAGGAAGATTAGATTGTGAGCTCTGGTGTAGGAATGGGCATGGCGCTATTTTTTGAAGAAAGCTACCATGCTTTTCTAATCCCGGACAACCCCTTTAATGAAGTGATTGCTTGATACAATTTTTATTATTTGCTCCCCACTCACTCTGAAAAGTCCATCCAACCTGAACTGGTTTTGCCGCTTTTCCACGTGTGTCTGTAAGAATCCTCAGATGATAATAGAAGGAAATAAGAAGGGTTTTCAACCTGCCCTCGTTTGATTTCTTATTAAGTAAGTTGGGGGAGTTGGGTCGACCCAATATAATGCTTGCACATTTTGGGGTCCTGTGATTGCTCATTCTTACTTTCATTGACTTTCTAGGACACTTTAAACTGTTTGTTCATTCCGAGTTTGCAAACCTCCTTGCTTGGGCCCCATTTGCTATAAAACTTGGAGAAATATTACATGCAAGTTACGTGACACCTTGTGATTGAGTAACTTGACCAATGTGGTCAACTTGCCTTATAGTCTCGACTTTGGTTCCAAATTGTGAATTCCAACTTTGGTTCCCAGCGTCATGATTCCGAATTACTTATCCAGTGTCGGACTAGAGTTCTTTTGGCCCAGCAGAGGAATTGATACTGAGTTCCCAGACTTCACAGACATCCATACAGAACATGTGCATGTCCACTTTTAATTGCATCATAACCTATTATCATTGCACACAGAGGACATATAATCAATAAGATATAAGGTTAGACCCAACTCTTAAGAAATAAGACCATTGTGACAAGTGATTGTCTCCAAAGTCACCTACAAATCGTCACGGTCGCGGGGAGGCTGCTGGCCAAACAACAGAGCACCCAATCAATACAAAGTCCAGCACAAGGGTACCTGAATAGTCAAGACAGTGGCCGAGGCTTTAGCACGGATGGGGCTGGATGTGGCAGGTTGAGCCAGACGTGGAGGATGACAGCATGTGCAGCAGGTTGCACCAGATGTGACGGACGACAGTAGGTGCGGCAGGTTGCGCCAGACGTGGCGTCCGTCAGTAGGTGCAACAGGACATGACTCCAACACTAGGCAGACTCAGGAACAATGCACGCTACGGGATACAGGATACAGGTAGCAGGGCACAGGAACACTGGGAACAGGATAACACTGAGGGACCATTTGCAAAGAGTAACAAGGGAATTACTAACAATGCTCAGGCAGGGAGTGAAGGTGCAGGGCGCCTTAAATAGTCCAGAGTGATTGGGGCTAATTTAAAATATAATTAATGTGCACGCGCTAGCCCTTAAAGGTTGGGCAAGAGCGTGCACGCACACCTTACGGGAAAGTGCAGAGCGGAGCGGAAGTGAGTGCTGGCGTCTCCTAGGAAGGAGATGCCGGCCAGCACTCACAGATCCATTTTTGCGGCTGCCGAGGGGAGTAGGAATGGCGGTCCGTGGCCATGGACGCTACACAAATAGGGTTATCTTCGACTGTTAAAGATGACCAGATGCAGAAGAAAGATGGAGAAGAAATCAAATATTATTTAGAACATCTAATCGTCTGTACACTAAACATAAGTTGTAGTCAATTGGTGGCCAATGAAATCCAACAAAACAGATCAAGATTCCAATAAATTGTTGGCTCTTGGTTGTTTTCCTGAAAGAGTGTGGCCAATTCATCGTTGGTAATTGGTAAAAACGGTCAAAATTGGCTATTTCAGTTGACCTTCTCTTTTGCTATAGTATTTGAGGTCTGTAGACCCTTCTCTCACCTAAGAACGCCAGTATTATGCATGGTAGGTGATGATTTAGGGGCCCTAATACAGGTTATGCATTGATGCTCAAGAGCTTCAAGCTACACCCATAATAGTTAAATTCCCAAATGTAAAGAAAATATCAGACCATGACCAGAGGTATCATGGAGGCAGACCATGCTATGGGGTCCCTGGAGAGAGACGGGCACCAGCCAATGTTGAGTGTATTCCTTATATTAATAGCTAATATTAAGCTATGTAGGGAGTCATGGACCCTACAATAAGCAAACAAGAAACATTTGAGAAATTAACCCAAGGAACATGGAAAGGACCTGGGATTGAAAACGGGCAATAAGTCCTTCTGTTTTGGCAATGCTTGATGGGATTGAACATAATCTACCTAAAAAATTAGAGACCAACTAAATAAAACCATATATGTCTCATGACTCCTCATATATTCCATATTGTTGTTTTTTCGAGCAATAAATACTGTTATTTCTGGATTGTAATTGAACACAGCTTTCTTCTCTCTAAGTAAATCCCTATTACTTGTGCAGTAAATCCCAGGAGACCAATTAAAAAATTATCATCTGATAGAACTCGAGTCCCTTAATACCATTTATAATAATGTTCTTCTGGTACTGGAGCCATTGATGTCTCGGAGCAATCCCATAGCCAGACGTTCAGTTTTAGCACTCTAATGTGTTTTGTGTCACATTATACATAATGTTTGACCCTCTGATGTCTTCTAGGACTGTATCCAACTTGGATATAGTCCCAGGAGACATCAGAGAGTCAGATAGGGCAAACGGGGCACTTGGGATTTGCAGAAAATTTATTCGGGCCGAATCTAATTGTACAGTTGGTTTGATAGAATTGGCCCCAAAACTAATTTCGGGAAATTCGCTCATCTTTTACAATGACGTCATAAAATAAATAGTTTCACCAGCATTTATGATGATGAATTATAAGACTGTCCAGGGACATAACTTCAAGGTTTTGGGCCCTAAAATGGGTAGCAGGAGCCCTACTTACTATGTGCCATTTATAATACTGGGTTTTTTCTTATGCCCAGCTAGACGGAAAAGCCTAAACTACAAATTGCCCATGTAGCTCAAGCCTAAAAGTGTCAGTTACATTTTAATACCCACAGGAACTTTTTGAAAATGGGTTCTTCATCCTGCAGAAATAAAGCCTTCCCCATTTCGGCATGGTCGTACATCTCCAGTCTGATCTCCAACAAACCCACCCATGCTCTTCGCTCTGCCAATAACCTACGACTCTTATTCTCTCTGATTACAACCTCTAACTCCCATCTGCAGGACTTCTCCCGTGATGCACCACATCTGTGGAACTCACTGCCCCGGAAAATCAAACTTTCTCCTAATATTGACACTTTTAAGCGTGCCTTGAAAACTCGTTTCTCCAAAAAGGACTACGTCTCATAACCATAGTCCATAGTCCGTTCACAAACTGACCTGGTCACAGACCCTATATCCCCAACTAGATCCCCTTATTGCTTTATTTCCGAGTTGGCTTGTATTCTGGCTGGGTGACACGACTTTATTTTCCCGCTGCTACCACAAGGGGCAGGTATCCCGAACAAAAAATAGCACCATGTCCCTATTGTGTCACTACTGCCATTCCATTTATATTGTAAGCTTGTACGGACAGGGACTGCTCTTCTTTTATCTCATTGGCTGTTCATTTGTTTTAATTATGTGTCATTCGACTTGTTTGCTACTTTTCCAATTGTATAGTGCTGTAGAATATGTTGGCGCAGTATAAATAAAGATTATATTCGGTGTAGCCAGCCTGAGTGGGTGGTTTGTAATGGGTATATTGAGGTGCGGCTTAGTTTGCCTCAACTTTCAGCAATAAAATATCGAAGACTTGGAAGCAACTGCTCAAAAAGTTTTATTTTATTGTTATTTTTGAAATCTTTTTCAATTCCTATAGCTTATTTCACATGCACAAAAATGCATCCCATGAGTCCAGGCCGAAAAATAAAGAATATGCTAATTAGGAGACAAAACAGAAAGAAGTAAATCTGATATTTTTTTTATTTTCTGTAATGTCTATAAATATTTAAACTGTCCACTTTTACTCATGAATATTTTACAGGGAAGCGGTCACTTTTTAAGGTAATTACACGTCTCACCAACTTGCCTTCTTTTTACTTTGTGGTCTCTTGAATTCTTACGCAGTTTGGACTACAAAAAAGAGTACAGAATGATGAGATGCGGAAAATGAAAATCAATTCCTTATCTCCTTTTATATTATTTCCCATATAGATTTGCAGCAGACTGGAATATCTCCAGTAGATCTGCAATTAGTTAAGGGAAATGTATCAGATTACCTTAGCTGTTTTTTTTGACGGTCAGCTGCCCCCCATTGTATACGATGGAATCTGTCAGTGGAAGTTTATATTACTGACTCCCAGGGTGAATTTGGCTGCCATGTGTCTGTTCCCATCTCATTGCTTTGCCTTCCTATATTATTGCCCCTACTAATCTTAATGGGCCCAGAAGACACAGGGGTGTAGTTATGAGAATAGTGTACACAAGATTGGAAAACTTTGAGAAAGGAGAGGGGGAGTAGGAAAGAGAGAGAGGAGAAGTGTCTGATTATACCTGCATGGGTGACTGTGTGACCAAAGACAGCCCCCCATAGCCTCCAAAATGGCAGAACATGGCTCTAACTTCCTGTCTACAGTAAAAGGATCAGCCTTGGAGCAAAAACTGTAACTCTAACAAGTGGAACACTTAAAGTGTAACTAAATGTTTGGCAAACTTCTGAGATGCCACAGTGACATGTCAGAAGTTTGGATTCGTTGGGTTCCGAGCACGGAGACCCCCACCAATCGCTAGAACGAAGCAGCTGAAGCGCTCATGTGAGCGCTCAGCCGCTTCATGTCTGCTCGTCTTCTTTCAGGAAAGCCGATGTATCGGAGTACGGGCTCATAGACTTTCTATTAAGTCCGTACACTGAAACATTTATTTCCGGAAAAGCTGAACAGACACTAAGCGGCTGAGCGCTCACACTAGCGCTTCAGCTGCTTCGTTCTAGCGATTGGTGGGGGTCTCAGTGCTCGGACCCCCACCTATCCAAACTTCTGACATGTCACTATGACATGTCAGAAGTTTGTCAAACGTTTAGCTACACTTTAAAGGTTTATTCCCATCTTGGACATGTGCGGGCGGGTTCCAGAAGTGGGAAATGCGTTTATCAGACATTTATGGCACACCCCTTTAGATAAAAGAGAAAACAAATATGTGATAATAAGTTTTTGACGGGGAAGACTAAAGACAATATTTTCCTGCCATCACTATTTTAGGTTTGTATGTTGAAATCTATCTGTTCTGGCAACTCGTTCTCTCCTTCTCAGGTCATGGTTCATCCTCTTAACCGATGAATGTGGCATGGCTTGGGGTTTGGTACTTGAACTCCCTGCATCCGGAAGAGAAGAGAATTACAAGCTGCAGGAGCGAGGAGAGGTGAGCATCAGCACAGTCTGGTCTGGGGTCTGTATTTGGGAGTCTGGTCTAAGGTATTTTATTAATTTTTTCATTTATGGTTTCTGATTTTTGTTTTTCATTTATTTAGGGTTTTTGGTCAGAGGTCTGAATTTATTTAAAGCTTCTGGTCTGGGGTCTGTATTTGTTTAGGGGTCTGGGTTATGTAATTTTTAAGGTTTCTGGTCTGGGGTCTGTATTTGTTTAGGGCATCTAGTCTGGGGTCTGTATTATTTTAGGAGGTCTGGTGTCTTTATTTAGGGGGTTTGGAGTCTGAATTTTTTTTAGGGGTTCTAGTCTGTATTACTTTATTAAATGGGTTCTCCCATCTTGGACTTTTATGGATATTCCATAAAAGTCCGATAAATGCGGGTCGCACCACTGGGACCCACACCTATCTCTAGAACGGGGCCCCCTAAACCCCGTTCTAGCTTACTCAGCTCTGCTGTCTCCTGGACACTTCCTGGTTAGGTGGTCGGGAGTTACGGAAACAGCCGAGTGCTCGCTGAGCTACTCTGCATAGAAGAGAATGGGAGTTACTAAAACAGTGTAGCACGGAGAGCTATGCTGTTTCTGTAACTCAGCAGCAACAGAAACAGCGTAGTTTGCCTTGCTCTGTTTCCGTAACTTACATACATTTCTATGGAAGTTACGAAAACAGCGTAGCTCAGTGAGCTCGGCTGTTTCCGTAACTCCCGACCACCTAACCAGGATGTGGCCAGGAGACAGTGGAGCCGAGTAAGCTAGAACGTGGTTTAGGGGGCCCCGTTCTAGAGATTGGTGCGAGTCCCAGAGGTGGGACCCACATCTATCTGACTTTTATGGCATATCCTATGGAGGAATGTTCAATGTAAATGGATGCTGTATTGTCAGTGCACAGTAGTATTGACACAATAGAAATGTATAGAGCTGCCATTACGGGAAACCATGGTCGCACTACTCCATGCAGAAACCAAGACGTTTTACAAGCACGGAGCTGATTTATTATATTGGAATTAGTTTGCAAATTAATTGGACCATCTTGATATCTTTTTATCACTGATGAGAAACTACAGTATGTGAAAATGTTTCTTATGATAGAGACAACTCATTAAAGCTGAAACATGTGAGCTAGTCCCTAAAGTACAGTTTCAGCTCTGCTACATCTGAAAATTGTGTTTTTGCGCGTTGGTACTATAATTGGTATACTAGCCACTGTATAGAAGACATGGAAAAATAAATTGCCTTCACAAAAATACTGCAAACAAAAATTGCCATTTTTGGGAAACTAATGGACCAATCCAATGATCCAATTCCCAGACCATAGTCTTAATGACTCAAGAAAGCAAGTGATATGAGTTTCCACAAGATTAAGATGATACCAACAGCTGATTTCCTGCGGAAATAAAGGAATGTGAATAATGAACATAAGGCCGAAGCAAACAGGAATAAAGGAATATTTTTTATGAATGAAATCGATACTGGATCCAATAATAGAGATATGGATTTAATTCCATATATCATGTGTGGCCTTATCCCAGGTATTGTATATAAAACATGGATGACAAATGGATAGAAAAATAGAATATGTATCACATTTAATAAAGAAAATATTAAGTACAAAAATCTCAGTCTTATTAGGGTATGTTGAACAACCTAAACAAACCTCACACCAAACCAATGGCGTATACAAGGGTCCCTCAATATAGCAGACAACCTAAAAGCTAACCAAAGAAAAGGGACATGACCCTCAAAAAGTAGTATACCAATAATATACAAGAGTACAAAAATCTTTATTGAATATAGTACATAATCACATAATACAGGATAAAAAAGGAACCATACACGGAAGAGTTTAAACTGCAGGGTCAGATGGAACAGACCATGAGCACACAGAGTCAACCATCCAAAAATGGCTAAAGCACACGCTAAAATAAACCCACAGGGGAGAAGATAAACGTGGGCACAGGATAACCAAGACCCCACATAAAATCAAAATGCTGCCTAACTAGTGAACAATAATAAAATAGCTAGACTAGAAAAGCCCTAGTAGTGGATGAAGGCAAAAGTGGCCAAGGGACTAAACCTAACTCTAGCTAATATGCATATATAAGAAAAAGAGGCCAGCACATACCCTGGGACATGATGGAAAGCGATGCAGAAGTACCAAAGTGAACGGATGAGTGAACGCCTCGACGCGCGTTTCGCCCTGTAGACCGGCTTCGTCACACAGTGCAGGAAGAAACAACATCTTTAGGCAGCGTGGGCCACCAGAAATGACGAGTTATCAGGTCTCATGGTGGTCTCACAAACACCAGCTTGCCCAGCCAGTTTGGAGCTGTGTCCCCAGCGGAGAATTTGTCTCCTCTCTGCCAACCAAACAAAAGTCCTCCCCTGAGAAATGTCTTTAACTTGCAAAGGATTGACAGGGACAATGCTTGAGGGGTCTATGATATATTGAGGGGTCTCCACAGTGTCCTCTGTTTCAAACAACCTGGACAGGGCATCGCCCCTCAAATTTTTGTCAGCGGGACGGCAGTGGAGCACAAATTGGAAACGGGGGTTTAGCCGTTGAGCCAACTGGAGATAGGTAAGGTTTTTGTTTTCGGTGTATATCAGGATTGGGTGAGCTGCGCCCTCTAGCAGGTGTCTCCACTCCTCCAGAGACAATTTGATGGCCAGTAACTCTCGATCCCCAATAGAGTAATTGCGCTCTGTGGAGGAAAAAAGTCTCGAGTAATAGCCACATACAACTGCCTTTCCTTTGAGGCTTCTCTGGAACAGAGCAGAGGAAGCGTCCACCTCCAATGAGTACTGACGAGACACGTCAGGATGATGGAGGAACGAGGCTGAAGTGAAGGCACTCGTGAGGCTATTGAATGCTGATTCTGTCTCTAAAGTCCACAACTTGGCGTTCATACCTTTCTTGGTACAGATGGGAGCGAACAGTGATGAGAAGTTTGTGAATTTAGGATAAATTGGAGGTAGATGTTAGAGAATCCCATAAAATGCTGTATGGATCGGAGGGCCTGAGGACGTGGCCACTACAAAACAGACTTTACTTTCTCAGGATCAATCTTGAGACCCTGATCCGAGATGATGTAGCCCAGGAAGGACAGGGAATACTTTTCAAAAGTGCACTTCTCCAGCTTGGCATATAGACAATTTTCCTTTAATCGCAGTAGAACTTGACGGACATTCCTCCGATGTGTCATTGGATCAAAATCAGAAAATCAAAATGTCATCGAGATAGACCACAACACACACTTAGAGGAGATCTCGGAAAATATCATTCACAAAGGGTATATCCGTCCACGGGGCGGTGAAGCATTAGGAACCAGTTCAATCGGGAAGTCCTACGCTCGGTGTGGGGGAAGCATCTCAGCCTCCTTCTTGCAAAAGACGTCCGCAAACTGCGCAAAATGAGTGGGTAATCCTGTCAAAGACTGTGACATAGGTGGCAGGACAGGCTGAATCCGCGACAGGCAGCAGTGGAGACATTTGGAAAACCCATTGGAGAACTTCTCCAGAGTTCCAGTCATATCTATCTATCTATCTATCTATCTATCTATCTATCTATCTATCTATCTATCTATCTATCTATCTATCTATCTATCATCTATCTATCTATCTATCTATCTATCTATCTATCTATCTATCTATCTATCTATCTATCTATCTATCTATCTATCTATCTATCTATCTATCTATCTATCTATCTCATATCTATCTATCTATCTAACTGTCTGTCTGTCTATCTCATATCTATCTTTCTATCTATTTATCTTTCTCATATCTATCTATCTACGGATGTAGCCATCTTTATCTTGACTCTGATAACTTGCTGATATCACACAACAAAAGCCATAGAAAAAGTCAAGTTAACATTTCTGGACACTGCGTATTTCATACGTTAAAAGTTAAGATAAAGATTTGAATCTATTAATTGTTTGCTAATATCACTAAAGAAAAATGATGGAAATAATTTAAATTTATGTAAGAAGTGTTTGTATAATCATAAAGCATATCCTGCATTATAAGAGAATACCTGAAAGAGATAATTTTCCGCATAATTACAATAATGAGATGAATTAAGCAGAATAAACACTTAACTCTCTTCCTGTTGAAGTATTGACATTTACTGTTACATGTAGCGATACTGAAGCTTCTCCACGTCAGTAAATGCCATGTCACCCGGTGGCTCTGATGATCGTGGTGTTTAAGCCTCTTGGCTATCTGGCGGACTCTCTTCACTCCCACACATTCGCATCTAAAAGCATCAACAAACTTTCATTACATTGTATAAAATGTGGACATCTCTCGCTCGATCCTGAGGCTCAATTAGGGATTTCTATTTTTAAGTTCCATAGTCCAATTTAGGTGAATATTAATGTGGGTCTAATGAAAAGAACAATATCAACAGATACCGTTGAAAGTAAAAGTAAGTCACCCATAGCACACAACTAAATCAACTAAAAAGTTGTTGAAAAATAAAAAGATTTGTGTTTTGGAATGGCCAAGCCTTTAACCCTACCATGATGCTGCGGCATGACCTGAAGACGGCTGTGCACGCAACACTTCTAGAAATATTCATCAACTCACACAGATTTGCAAGATGAATGGTCCAAAGTTCCTCCTGGAATGTTGTACAATCTTATTTGCAGCCACAGTAAACATTTGGTGGAGACGACTGCTAATAAAAGGGGATCAACAGGTTATTAAATTCAAGGGTTCACTTACTTTTTCTCCCTGCACTGTGGGTGTTTAATCAATGTGCTTAATAATAAACATGAACAGTACAACAGTCTGTGTGTTATTAGTTTCATTACATTGTTGCAACGCCGGCGGCTGGTGTTGTTCCTGCCGGCCGGGTCTCGTACCGTCCCCACCTGCGGCCTGGTCTTGCTGTCCGGCATAGCCGCTGGCGTCTTCTGTGTGCATCTCCTCCTGCTCACAGCACTTTATTCCCTAGTGTGCGCGCTCTGGGCATCTCTTAAAGGTCATTAAAAAAATTACAAAAAACAGCGCTACAGTGCTACAGCGCGACGCCACTGAAGGGGTTGTTCCTACAAAAGACATGCATCCCCTATCCACAGGATAGGGGATACACGTGTGATCGCTGGGACGCCCAGCGATAAGGAGAATGGGGGACCGAAAGTCCCCTGAAGTTCTCCATGACAAATCTCGGACTTCCGGGGTCTGTCTGCAGCTCCATAGAAATGACTTGCGCACCAGTCACACTTGTGTGCATGCGTGACCAGCGCTCCTTTCATTTTTATTGAACTGTGCAGACGCCGGAAGTCCGAGGTTTGTCATGGAGAACTTCGGGGGACTTTAGGTCCCCTGGTCTCCTTATCACTGCCAGCGATCACACATGTATCCCCTATCCTGTGGATAGGGGCTACATGTCTTTTGTAGGACAAACTATAGGCCGTTTTTTGGGGGGGGGGGGCTATATGGCGTTATCTACAGCGGGGGGGGCTATGTGGCGTTATCTACAGCGGGGGGCTATATGGCGTTGTCTACAGCGGGGGGGCTGTATGGCGTTATCTACAGGGGGGTTCTGTATGGTCTTATCTACAGGGGGTATGTATGGCGTTATCTACAGAGGGGCTGTATGGCGTTATCTACAGGGGGGCTGTATAAGGTTTTGGATTTTCGTGAACTTTCCGTCCTCTACGAATTGCTCGAAATGGTGTCCTGAGCTCACATGATCTTGGGCGGCAGCCTGGCAGGCCTCCCCATAATGCCCCTCCTCTAGCTTATCCAGTGAGAATGGGTGTAGATGTGAGTCTCTGATGCATTGGTGGATGACAGTCATATGAGTCATAGCCACTATAAACAGCCCAACAAGGTAATTCTGCTGCTTTATGGAGATTCAGATAGGAGAGAGAGGACGTCAGACAGAGAGTGAGAGATAGTAAATCACAGAATACAGATAGATTAGTGTTCGTGAGTGTGTTTCATAGTGAGGAGAAGAGGATCTATCACATCATTCACAAATCTTCTTCAATAATATTCATCCTGGTGCTGATAACATGCCGCTACCTGCTGATACAAATGCCACAGATGTGACATCACTCTTTGTTTTTCATATATCTAATTGCTAATAATAGTACCACCAAAAATTGGCGTATTATTCTGCATCAAGCAGTTATACAGCGCTGTTATAAATCTGTCTACTGTATGTCCAAGTGAATTTTTTTTTCAAATAAACAGATTAAAAAGCCATTGTTTCTTCATTTTCCAGAGTGATTAGGCACACTGCCACTGGCATATGTAGTACAAGTAGCGGAAGTGGTGGATATAAATATAAATATTTTTGGATTATTTTTTATTTTTAAAAATCAGAAAAAATCTGACAGTGCAGTTTGGTTGTTACCTCTGTCTACCATCCGTTTACCCATGGCCATATATGTTGCTGTCACTTTGACATTACCATTGCTGCCTTTGCTTTAAAGAGCTTGAAAGGGGTTGCAATCAGTGCTGAAAGACCTCAGAGTGTCATACACGACTTTTCAGGGCAATCGGGCTCCTTTCGCTTAGCAACAAATTTATTTGGATGGAATCTGATGACCGGTTCGATCAAATCGGACCCGAAACATATTTTGTGAAATTCGCTCCTCTCTACTATAAATGCACATGAAGGTGATGGGCAAAAAACTGTGACCTTACAATTATTAGTGGGAGTGTGGCTGTGATTGACGACCACACTCCCACACTAACGGCAGGGTCCGGAGAAAACTCCAATCCTAGCTACTTCACCATTTAGGCACCATGATCAGGGCTCTTTTTGTCATGCACTGTAAGCCCCGGCATCGCCATTGCTGGGGCTGAAGATTTTGAACTTGCAGCCCGGGGCTTAACTTGCTATGGACTTATTTTTTTAGTAGAAAATGGATTACCTGCTTCTGAACATTTAACAATGGAGTAGTGTATGTGAGTCATAGTAGAAGAACTCGATAGTACTACTCCTCATTGCAATGTGGGCAAAGGAAAGTGACAATCACTATGGTCTATGGTTCATGTCCCTAATCCTCACCCACCTCTAATCTCTAGGTGCCTGGTAAAAGTGTTTAACACCCAAAAATGGAAAAGAAAATCCAAAAATTGGTGCCATTAGTTATTGCCTCCCTGGATAAAACAAAAGAAGGTTTGCCAGTAACTAAAACCATAGGCAGGCATTATAATTCCATTAAAAAACAGCTTTATTTCTACAAAGTGACATATTTTCTGTCCTACTGATCTCTATAATATCCTGCTAAGATTACTGGGGTCCCACTCCTTCCACTGTATACACCTGCTTAGGTGTGATACATCAAGTATGTGTCCTGTAGTCCCTAATGGTTGATGTAGCAGATGGAGGAAGTCAATGTATCTCCCATATTGACATTCTAGTTTCAAAAAGCAGTGTAGTCAAGAAATATTTACTCCAAATAAACACGCAAATGGCATTTTATGGCATTTCTGGAATAGCTGTTTAACATTCTCTCCCAAGTAGCTTTTAACAACCCCATTGATCTCTATTCATATTAACGCTGCTCTGAGACAGTTTATTCCCCGCAGTCTCACACATCAATAAATCATCATAGAATGAGCACATACGTTCCAATTTTGCTGATCTGCAAACATTTATCTTTTTACGCAGTGTCTTGTAATCCCTATAAACAACCAATACATCTTGGCTTTCCCTTGATCAGGGGACTGTAGAGTGCGTACACTCCTATTAGGGTCATGTTACTTTATCCACTCCCCTTTTCCCCATTAGTTGACATACCCCCTACCAACCCCCATCCCTATAATACAACTCGGACACTTGGGTTGGATAAATTCGGCCACAGCAGCCATTTTATTTACAAACAAACATAATGAACAACAATTTACAAATAAGAATAAAAATGGAAGGGGAGTCCTTGGAGCTACAAAAGTCTGTAAACAGCCCACCTGCATCGTATTTTACTCCCAGCCGTCACCCTACTGGCTCAGGGGCACCTTCCCACCTGCAGTTGGCTGACCTAAACCACAACCGCTCCCCGGGACACCACCCAGCAGGAGCCCAAATCGACCAGACTACAAACCATAATAAATTAGGAAGGACCATACCCCCGATGAATCCCCCCCCCCCACAGTAATTTACCACCAACTCCAACGACCCCCAATCCGCTACACAAACATACTTAGACACCTTTAAGTATGCGAACCCCCACCCAACAAGAGGGCCTGTTTGATCCCTTCCTGCAGAGTCCACAGATCGATCCCCACAGCCATCAGGTGCACACCATCACTGTGAAGGATTTGCCTGACACAGCTTCCGTGTCGACGCCCGTGGTTAATCAGCCTGCATCTGTTCCTAGGTCTGCTAGAGTGACTCGATCTGCTACCACTCAGGCTGGTAGGCTGAGGAGTGGGAGAGCCTATCGCAGCCTGGCCAGACGGTTCTAGCTCCCGCCCTTGATCCACTTATAACTTCATTTGCTGCTTGTCCTTTGCCTGTGATTCTCCTGTTTCCTGGCACTGCTGTTCCTGCTTTTACTATTGACCTCTGCTTCATATTGACCCTGGCTTGACTGACTATTCTCCTGCTCTGCATTTGTTACCACGTACACTCCTGGTTTGACTGGGCTTGTCCACTACTCTGTTGCTCACGGTGTTGCCGTGGGCAACTGCCCCACATTCCTTTGCTTTTGTGTTCCCTTGTCTTGTTTGTCTGTCGTGCACATATTGAGTGTAGGGACCATCGCCCAGTTGTACGCCGTCACCTAGGACGGGCTGTGCAAGTAGGCAGGGACTGAGTGGTGGGTAGATTAGGGCTCACCTGTCTGTCTCCCTATCCTGACATTACAATCACCTAGCCAATAATTACCCAGGCCATCCTCGAAGTCGTAATGACGCACGAAGATGCCCCCGTTCCTCACCACAAAACCCGAAACCGCCCTTATTTAATCGTGCCACCGACCTGGCATGCCGCAAAGCCTTATGTGGGACAATCTCCGACCATACCACTTTAACCCCCGGGAAACTGGACCACAACATAAGTAAATCGTACTTAATGTCCCTAATCAATTCCCGGAAAGGGCAACTACCCAAATCATTACCCCCCACATGCAAAACCAGGACATCCGGGCCTCTATCTATCTGTGCAAACCTGCGGACATCAGGCAACACCCGACTCCACACCATACCTCTACTCACCAGCAACCGCACCAATACCTCCTCCCACCGAAAACCCAACTGCCGCCCATCCGGACGAACATCGCCCCGCTCCGCCCCCCAATGAACGTACGACTGCCCGACGATCCACACCAATCGGCAAGGGAGACCTAGGACAATAAAAAAGCAAACATATTAAAACCAAAGTTATGCACAGATGTTAGAGAAGAGGAAGGAAGAGAGAGGGGGGGGGGGGAAGGAAAAATGAAAACCATCACACACAAAATTATCATAAAACCTGCGGGCGCACGTATAACTGGAAACGGCGGAAATCCCATCGGCCTATCCGCTTCACCACCTCTGCCCCCAAACCCCAGGACACCGCCTCCGTCGCCGCCCCAATACGAAATGAATGGGGGAAACAAAGACACCTCCAATCCCAACTGCCAGAGGCACCTACGAAAAACCCAAGTAAACTGGTACCGGGACAGAAAGGACCCGTCCACGTGAGACAACAACTGCCCACACATCTCCGGCCAAATCTCTCTGTACTCCGCAAAGCATGTGACTGGGCACATCCTGGCCCCCCTGGCTGCCCCCAACACCACTCTCTTACCCCGACCCCCCTGATCCGTCTTAGCACTCGCCACCCACTCCATCGTGCTCAACAAAGTAGAACAAACCGAAGAACCGGGCGGACCGACACACAGGAAATCGTCTAGATAATGTATCACCGACGAGACCCCCCACCACATCACAGATCACCCACTCCAGGAAGGAACTAAAAGCCTCAAAATAGGCACAGCAAATTGAACACCCCATAGCGAGGCAGCGATCCATAAAATAAGCCCCGTCTCAATAACACCCTAAAAGCTGTGTGCTATCAGGATGCACCAGGAGGAGGCGAAACGCAGATTCTATATCTGTTTTCGCCATTAAAGCCCCCGCACCATAACAGCTCACCCATTCAACCGCCGCATCAAACGACGTATAAACCACCAAGCAAAGTTCCGGAGAAATCCCATCATTAACCGATCGCCCCGATAAGACAATTGATGTATGAGTCGAAACTTATTCGGCTCCTTCCTGGACACTACCCCCAGCAGTGACACCATTAAATCCGGCAATGGGCAATTCTCAAACGGACCCGCCATACGCCCCAATTCCACCTCCTTCCACAACTTATCCCCAACCACCCCCAGATTCTGCAACGCCAACGCAAATTACGCAAGGTAAACGGCACCTTATGTGCGGGGGCAGGGATACGGAAACCAACCCAAATCCCATTCAATAACAAAACTGCCCTTGATCTATCAGGGAATCTATTTACAAGGGTTCCATTTCTTCCCACTTCACCGGTGTCAGGCCCTTGACTAGCACCCCCTTACCTTTTCTAAAACACTTAACGGCCCCGTGAGAAATCCCACCGCAGGAGGAACAGCTATACTTAAACTTACAACCCGGTCCGAACTTACACTGGCCCTCATTAAACTGCCAGCAGAACCCGGATTTTCCTCCTGCCCCACCTGATCCCCCCCAGAAGGCACTGAGGGGCTGGCTGACCCGGCCCCACCCCCCTGGAAAGGACTGGCCAAAGCGCACTGGAGCCATGACCCACAACCCAATATCCTTGTTATCCCATCTAATGTCAGGTCGCACGGCTTTCCGCTGTCGGAACTGCTCATCATAGAGCAGCCACGTCTGCCCGCCGTAAACTCGATGAGCTTCCCCGATAGCATCCATATAACAGAAGAGGCCGCAACAATTTTCCGCCGTCTTCTGCCCTATTACGCTCGCCAAAATCGCAAACGCTTGCAACCAATTAACAAAGGTTTGAGGAATCAACCGATAACACCGTTTTTCTTCCTTTTTCTTTTTACTTTCCAACCATCTCTTTTTATCTAAATTGAACTTCTCCAAAGGCAATAATGAAAAAATGGCAACATATTCGTCCCTCCATATTTTTTCCCTGACTTCAGGCTTCCAATGCGCCCATAACGGGCCTTCAAAACATGCATACACCTCACCCTTCGCCTTATCATCCAACCTCACCTTATCCACTGCCCTATCCTTTTCTGTCTCCACCGACACTGCCATACCAGATTCCTTAGACACCCCCCAGCCCCACCCGGCATACTATCCACCAATGCAGGCCCCACCGACGGCGCCACCCACGCTGAAACCAGAGACGGGGAACCCAACGACGGCCCGCTGCAAATCTTGGATCCCATCGTCTGGAGGCCGAGGGCGGTCCCAGCTGCAAGGGACAGGATTGGTCTCAGACCGGGCCTTCCTGCTCCCGGCAGCCGAGCGGGGAGCCCGGCCTGGAGGGTCCCTCGTCGGGCTCCTTACCCGGCGCCTGGCTCGTGGCATGACGTCTGGGCTCAATCTCTCCGGAGGCATCGTGCGAAGGGACCGCCGCCAAGGAGGAGATGACGTCACCGCCTGAGCCCCGGATCCAACCACCGACACATCCTCTGCTCCTGCCACCGGAGCAGAGGGCTCCACCCGCTACTCGCCTCGTCCGCTCACCGCAGACCTCAAAGCCGGCGACAGCGGGCCGTATAGCCCCAACCCCTCCGCAAGCCACGCAATGCCTCGTTCTACCACGGCCGCACGGAGCTGAGTTAGTAGGGCATGCATAGCTGAAGTAGTACAGGACAAGCTTTCCTGTTCTGCTGTAAAGGATCTTCCAGACACAGCTTCGGGGTTAACTCCCTTAATTAATCAGTCAGCACCTGAATCTACATCCCTGAGACTGACTCCAGCTTCCACCACTCAGGCAAGCAGGCTTAGGAGTGGGAGAGCCTATCGTAGCCTGGCCAGACTCAGCTAGCTCCCGCCCTCTGTCTATTTATACCTGCATTTCCTGTTCCTCCTTGCTTGTTATTCTTTTTCGTGTGGTTTCCTGGCCCAGCTACAGCTCCTTCTATTTTGTTCCTGCTCCATACAGACCCTGGCTTACTGACTACTCTTCTGCTCTTCGTTTGGTACCTCGCACACTCCTGGCTTGACTCAGCTCGTTCACCACTCTGGTTGCTCACGGTGTTGCCGTGGGCAACTGCCCCTTTCCCTTGCTTGTATTCCCTTGTATGTTTGTCGTGTTTGTCGTGCACTTACTGAGTGCAGGGACCGCCGCCCAGTTGTACCCCGTCGCCTAGGGCGGGTCGTTGCAAGTAGGCAGGGACAGAGTGGTGGGTAGATTAGGGCTCACTTGTCCGTTTCCCTACCCCCCGGTCGATAAATAATAACAAGCCCATACCTAGTCTACCCTGGTCCCTGACACCACTATGGACCCCCGTGAGACCCTGGCTCAGGAAATGCAGGGTCTCTCCCTACAGGTCCAGGCCCTGGCTCAGAGGGTCAACCAGCCTGATGCTACCTTGGTAGTTCCCCTCACCGCACCTCTTGAACCCCACCTCAAGTTGCCCGACCGGTTCTCAGGGGACCGGAGGGCTTTTCTCTCCTTTCGGGAGAGTTGTAGGCTTTACTTTCGTTTAAAGCCTCATTCCTCAGGTTCTGAGAGCCAGCGGGTGGGTATAATTATGTCCCGGCTCCAGGAAGGGCCCCAAGAGTGGGCCTTCTCCTTGGCTCCTGACGCCCCTGAACATTCCTCCGTTGATCATTTCTTTTCTGCTCTCGGACTCATTTATGACGAGACTGACAGGACTGCCTTTGCTGAGAGTTAGCTGGTGACCTTACGTCAGGGTAAGAGACCTGTTGAAGAGTATTGTTCTGAGTTTAGGAAGTGGTGCGTAGCTTCTTGGTGAAATGACCCTGCCTTAAGGTGCCAGTTTAGGTTGGGTCTGTCGAACGCCCTGAAAGACCTGCTAGTTAGCTACCCCTCTTCTGACTCCCTAGACCAGGTTATGGCTTTAGCGGTACGACTTGACCGACGTCTCAAGGAACGACGACTTGAACGTTTTTGTGTTTTCTCCTCCGACTCCCCCATGATGCCTCCCGAAGTTCCGTTGCTTCGTTCCTCCAGGAAAGACTCAGAGATACCTATGCAACTCGGGGCCTCCGTGTCCCCCCAACAATGTAGAGAATTCCGCAGGAAGAATGGTCTCTGCTTCTACTGTGGGGATGACAAGCATCAAGTGAACAACTGTCCTAAGCGTAAGAATGCAGCCAGAGAACTTCCGCGCCTAAGTGATAATCGGGGAGGTCACTTGGGCGCACAGGTATTTCCAATAAATAGGAAACGTACTAAGATCTTGCTTCCCTTTCAGGTCTCTTTTGGTGGTAGGTCTGCTACCGGCAGTGCCTTCGTGGATTCAGGGTCCTCTACTAATATTATGTCTGTGGAATTTGCTATGTCTCTTGCTATGCCTCTGATTGATTTGCCTAAACTTGTCCCGGTAGTGGGTATCGACTCCACTCCTCTTGCTAATGGTTATTTTACACAGCATACCCCTGTTTTTGAACTCCTTGTTGGCTCCATGCATTTGGAACAATGCTCTGTACTGTTGATGCAGGGATTATCGTACGATTTGGTTCTAGGCCTTCCCTGGTTGCAGTTGCATAATCCCACGTTTGACTGGAATACTGGGGAGCTAACCAAATGGGGTAATGAATGTTGTACGTCATGTTTTTCTGTTAATTCTATTTCTCCCCCTGAGGAGGCGAATACGCTACCCGAGTTTGTTCAGGACTTCGCTGATGTTTTCTCTAGGGAGGCCTCCGAAGTGTTACCTCCTCATAGAGAATACGATTGCGCTATCGAATTGGTACCAGGAGCTAAGCTTCCTAAGGGTAGGATATTTAATCTTTCTTGTCCCGAATGTGAAGCCATCAGAGAGTATATCCAGGAATCCCTGGCCAAGGGTTACATTCGTCCCTCTTCTTCTCCGGTAGGTGCTGGCTTCTTCTTTGTGGGGAAGAAGGATGGTGGTCTTAGGCCATGCATTGACTACCGTAGCCTGAATAAGGTCACGGTAAGGAACCAGTATCCCCTTCCTTTGATTCCTGATCTCTTTAATCAGGTTCAGGGGGCCCAATGGTTCTCTAAATTGGATCTACGGGGGGCATATAACCTTATTCGCATCAAAGAGGGGGATGAGTGGAAGACTGCGTTTAACACGCCCGAAGGCCATTTCGAATACCTCGTCATGCCCTTTGGGTTGTGTAATGCCCCTGCGGTCTTCCAGAATTTCATAAATGAGATTTTGAGAAATTACCTGGGGATATTTCTTGTAGTGTACCTAGATGACATACTGGTGTTTTCCAAGGACTGGTCCTCCCACATTGAGCATGTCAGGAAGGTGCTCCAGGTCCTTCGGGAAAACAAACTGTTTGCCAAAACCGAAAAATGTGTGTTTGGGGTACAGGAGATACCATTTTTGGGTCAAATCCTCACACCTCATGAATTCCGCATGGACCCCGCCAAGGTTCAGGCTGTGGCGGAATGGGTCCAACCTGCCTCCCTGAAGGCGTTACAGTGTTTTTTGGGGTTCGCTAATTATTACAGGAGATTTATTGCTAACTTCTCGGTCATCGCTAAGCCTCTTACGGACCTCACTCGCAAAGGTGCTGATCTCCTCCACTGGCCTCCTGAGGCTGTCCAGGCTTTTGAGGTCCTTAAGAAGTGTTTATCTCGGCCCCGGTGCTGGTTCAGCCCAACCAAAAGGAGCCATTTATCGTGGAAGTTGACGCATTTGAGGTGGGAGTGGGGGCTGTCTTGTCCCATGGTACCAGGTCCCTCACCCATCTCCGCCCCTGTGCCTACTTCTCCAGGAAGTTTTCGCCAACTGAGAGTAACTATGATATTGGCAACCGCAAACTCTTAGCCATTAAATGGGCATTTGAAGAGTGGCGCCACTTCCTGGAGGGGGCTAGACACCAGGTAACGGTCCTTACCGACCACAAGAATCTGGTTTTCCTAGAATCTGCCCGGAGGCTAAACCCGAGACAAGCTCGATGGGCGTTATTTTTTACCAGATTCAATTTTTTGGTTACCTATAGGGCTGGGTCTAAAAATATTAAGGCTGATGCACTGTCGCGTAGCTTCATGGCCAGCCCTCCTTCGGAGGAAGATCCTGCTTGTATTTTGCCTCCAGGTATAATCATTTCCTCGATCGATTCTGATTTAGTCTCTGAAATTGCTGCTGATCAAGGTTCAGCTCCCGGGAACCTTCCTGAGAACAAGCTGTTTGTTCCCCTGCAATTCCGGCTAAGGGTACTTAGGGAAAATCATGACTCCGCACTATCTGGTCATCCAGGCATCCTGGGTACCAAACACCTCATTACCAGAAATTATTGGTGGCCTGGGTTGCCTAAAGACGTTAAGGCCTACGTCGCCGCTTGTGAGGTTTGTGCTAGGTCCAAGACTCCCAGGTCCCGACCAGCGGGCTTACTGCGTTCGTTGCCCATTCCCCAGAGACCTTGGACACATATCTCAATGGATTTTATCACCGATTTGCCTCCATCCCAAGGCAAGTCGGTGGTGTGGGTGGTGGTAGACCGCTTCAGTAAGATGTGCCACTTTGTGCCCCTCAAGAAACTACCCAACGCCAAGACGTTGGCTACCTTGTTTGTCAAACACATCCTGCGTCTCCATGGGGTCCCTGTCAATATTGTTTCGGACAGAGGGGTACAATTTGTTTCATTGTTTTGGAGAGCCTTCTGTATGAAGTTGGGGATTGATCTGTCCTTCTCCTCTGCCTTCCATCCTGAAACCAATGGTCAAACGGAGAGGACTAATCAATCTCTAGAACAATACTTAAGGTGTTTTGTCTCTGACTGTCAATATGATTGGGTCTCATTCATTCCCCTCGCCGAATTTTCCCTTAATAACCGGGTCAGTAACTCGTCAGGGGTCTCCCCCTTTTTCTGTAATTTTGGGTTTAATCCACGGTTCTCCTCCGTTTCACCTGGTAGTTCCAACAATCCCGAGGTAGAGGTCGTTCATCGGGAACTGTGCACAGTCTGGGCCCAGGTTCAGAAGAACCTAGAGGCGTCCCAGAGCGTACAAAAAACTCAGGCTGATAGAAAACGTTCTGCTAACCCGGTTTATTGGGCCGTATAAGGTCATTGAGGTCCTCAATCCTGTCTCCTTCCGGCTGGAGTTACCCCCGTCTTTTCGTATACACGACGTGTTTCATGCCTCCCTCCTTAAACGCTGCTCCCCGTCCTTGGCTCCCTCGAGGAGACCTCCTGTTCCCGTCCTCACCCCTGAGGGGGTGGAATTCGAGGTGGCCAGGATTGTGGACAGCAAGATGGTCCAAGGCTCCCTCCAGTACCTGGTCCATTGGAGAGGTTACGGGCCCGAGGAGAGGACTTGGGTACCCGCCCGGGATGTTCACGCTGGGGTATTGGTCAGGAGGTTCCACCTGCGTTTCCCCAGTAAGCCAGGTCCACTTAGAAAGGGTCCGGTAGCCCCTCATAAAAGGGGGGGTACTGTAAAGGATCTTCCAGACACAGCTTCGGGGTTAACTCCCTTAATTAATCAGTCAGCACCTGAATCTACATCCCTGAGACTGACTCCAGCTTCCACCACTCAGGCTGGCAGGCTCAGCTAGCTCCCGTCCTCTGTCTATTTATACCTGCATTTCCTGTTCCTCCTTGCTTGTTATTCTTTTTCGTGTGGTTTCCTGGCCCAGCTACAGCTCCTTCTATTTTGTTCCTGCTCCATACAGACCCTGGCTTACTGACTACTCTTCTGCTCTTCGTTTGGTACCTCGCACACTCCTTGCTTGACTCGGCTCGTTCACCACTCTGGTTGCTCACGGTGTTGCCGTGGGCAACTGCCCCTTTCCCTTGCTTGTATTCCCTTGTATGTTTGTCGTGTTTGTCGTGCACTTACTGAGTGCAGGGACCGCCGCCCAGTTGTACCCCGTCGCCTAGGGCGGGTCGTTGCAAGTAGGCAGGGACAGAGTGGTGGGTAGATTAGGGCTCACTTGTCCGTTTCCCTACCCCCCGGTCGTTACAGCTGCTTAATGTAATGGCGGCGTCCTTACTCTCTGCCCACCCTTAAATATCCTAGCCTCGCCCCACTAAACTCCGTCCCCCACTGCCTTCTAACCACCCCTCCTAACTCCCTTAACTCGTTCCCTGCCCTCATCCCTGATCATGGTGGCCTCCCCCCAGGGCATTCTTGCGGGGCCCGGCCTGTACTTTCACGGGTGCCCATGAGTTAGTCAGAATTGATGGGATTGTTGTTCATTTGAAAAGTAAAGATTTATGGCCAATTTATCAATTGTTTGTTTTGGCAGATATTATTGAAAAATGAAATTTAAGTTTATAATTTGTCATGAATTTGTGTGTAAATGTCTATGTATTGATAATACATTTCACAGGGTTATCAACATTCTCCAAATATTTAGAATCACTGGATAGTCACTCTTGTAAGGTGGACTGAATGATATCCCTGATCCACACATGTAGTACAAACCACACAGAAGACCTCTGTTCTGCATTTAAAGAGCAATGCTATCTATCTATGAGTAATGGCTCTTGAGAGCTAGAAACGCGTCAGAAGGGACGGACACTTTATATAACTTGTCCACTTCAAGTTGCTCAGTTTATCCGCTGGCTATTCAAAATAAAGGAGATTTATTTTCAAATTCCACAAGAAGTGCTGATCTTTTCCTTCTGAAAAAAGGGCAATGCCACCCAAAATGTATTTAAATAAGACACAATCGGCATCCATGCATAAAGACCTGTCTTGTTTTGGGTACATTGGACAAATGCCATATACCAGCATCTTATTTCCTGGTAGGTTTTCCACCCTCCTTTCTCCCTACTACTCTATGGCACTAAGAAAGGTTTACACTTTTTAACCTTTGGGCTATCACCAGCATGGTTACGAGGGCCCACCAGAGGAAATGATTATGAGGACTGAAGGTTTAATAGATTATCTGTAAAGCAACCCATAAGAAATAGACCCTAGTGGCAAATGATTGGCTCCATTATCGGCCCCAAATTTAGCTGTCTTCTGCTGGACCTTTGGTATCTATTATTGTCTCAGAAGCGGGGACCACTGGAGGATCTTGTGTGTGAATCCTCCAATCATAAATGGACCCTAGTGGCAAGTGATTGGCTCCAAAGTCACCTCCAAAGGTGTTGCCTTCTGTTGGACCTTTGGAACCTATTATTGTGCCAGAGTCTGAGCCCCCCAGAAGATCTTCTGCTACTCTGGTGGGCCTGTGACCCCGGTTATCATCTGTGACTGCAGGGATAAATAAAAATACTTTAACTCTTATTATTACTATAACTGAGCTGCTTAGTTTCTAATCGGCTTTTGTTGGAAAGCCGATGTAACAGTGTACGGGCCCATATACTTTCTATTGAGTCCGTACACTGTTACATCGCCTTTCCAAGGAAAGCAGATCAGAAACTAAGTGGCTTAGCGCTCACCCGTTTCAGTGCTCGGACACCCACCATTCAAAACTTCTCACATGCCACTATGAGATGTCGGAAGTTTTCTGAAAGTTTACTTACCCTTTAAAGGAGATGTAAAGATTAGAAGAATATGGTTGCTTTTTCCCCAAAATTGTATTTGATGGGTTGTGTTTGGTATTAAAGCTCTGCTCCAATGAAGTGAATGGGACTAAGCTGCAATACCGTCATGGCTCTGGGGGGTATGTGAACCCACTACACTGCTCCACAGTAGCGGAAAAGCAGCTGGCCAATCTACAGTCAATGAAAGTCTTTAAAACTAGAGTACCTTTATAGAATTTCTGACAGACACGTGGTGTAATAGACTCCTTGGCACAGTTGGCACTTGTCGTGGCCGATGACGCTTGGCGTGGCACAGAGGATGAACTCTACTCCAACACTAGACTTCGCTCAGGAACAAACACAATTACTGGATACGGATACAGGAAGCAGGATACGGGAACACTGGGAACAGGAGACAAATAAGGGACCATTTACTAAACGAACATGGGTAGACCCAACAACACTCAGGAAAGGAGAGGAAAGGCAGAGCCTTTTTTATAGTTCAGGGTGTGAGAAATTGACTGGGGAACTAAACACAGCACCCTACAGGACACAGAGGGGAGCTGAAGCTGCGTGTGCCGGCGTACCTGCGGAGGAGACGCCGGCATGAAGAAAGTGTCCTGTGGTTGTGGCTGCTGGTAAGTAGGACGTGCCGGCGGTCAGCAACCACTGGCACAACAAATACCATCCACGATCTTTGGACAGATGCCATTGTTTTTGGTAGAAAGCATCCAAGTTTTTCTGATCCATACCAGTCGTTTAACCATTGGTTTGCCAATTACTAAAAACTGACTTGCCTACAACCTTTGGAGTTCCAATTAACCCAATCATAAGCATTGGTTTGCCAATAACTCTGACTTCAATCTTTGCAGTTTGTATAACCTTAACCATTAGCTTGCCAATAACCCTGACCATAACCATTGGTTTACTGATAACGCTGGCCATAAGAGTGCTAATAAGTCTAATTGGCTAGCCAATAGTATACATCAACCTCCGAATAAAAGTATAACTTAACATTAGCCATAAAGTAGCATAAATGCCATATGACTGCTATTGGGTCCATATTCAAGGGAGGGCAAACAATCGGTGGACTGTCCTCTCCTGTGAGGGAGGAGCAGTAACTTGAAATGAGAGAATAGCTAGGGGTCCTGTCTCCTCTTTCTTTGCAAGGGGCTTTAGTTCTACTATTTTCTGCAATATTCTTTTCTATTAAACTTGTTTTTCAAATGGCACTGATACGTTTTTGAACTGTGTGACCTGCAAAATCACATAGAAGAATATCCTGTACCTTAAGGGAAAACAAATAAAATTCTACACATTAGGGAATTAGTCTATTGGGATTAAACATAACAGATTTTGGTACAATGTAGAAAACAGTTTCTCTAGCAGAGGATAGCCGGAGGCAGTCAGCAATTGTGGCCGTACGTATAAGGGAACACAGGGGACAAGTCAAGAAGCACAGATGGCCGAGGTCCTGAATGTGGGAGAAAAAAAAATCTGTATTGTTTGCAGAATGTAAGTTAAACGCTCATAATATTCGGCTTGTGAAGCAAACTAAACATTGATCCTCAAGGGATCCACAGAACATAGGAACATAGCCCCTGGAATAGGGATAAGAAAGACACTCTCCTTTACTGTTTGTTTCCCTAGAAGACATGAAGTACTATGCTATATATTTCAATAGTCTTTTAAGTCTTCTTCATGGTTTTAAGGTATAAAACGTGTGAGGAATGTAAAGACACATTCTAGAAGCTGAGAACAATAGGCTGTCTGCAAGGTTATATTTACCAGGTAGGCAAATAGACACAGTTTCAGGAGAATCATTTTACTACATTTCTCATTGCTTAATGCTACTAAAAAAAACCTCAGTATTCTTTGAATAGAGTCAGTCTCGGGGGGTGGACAAACACTACCCATGGTTTGTCTGTAAAATATAAATAACATTGTTTTAAGAACTTTCCACTCAAAGGTTGACCACCCGTTCTGTCAAAGGTAGACGACACTTCTTCATAGAAGTATACCACATGTCCTCTCAGAAGTAGACCCCACTTCCTCATAGTAGACCACATGTCCCCTCAAAGGTAGACCACACTTCTTCATAGAAGTATACAACATGTCCTCTCAGAGGTATGTAGACTACATTTCTTCCTAGAAGTATACTACATGTCTTTCAGAGGTAGGCCACACTTCTTAATAAAAGTATACCACATGTCCTCTCAGAGGTAGACCACGCTTCTTCATAGAAGTATACAACATGTCCTGTCAGAGGTATGTAGACTACATTTCTTCCTAGAAGTATACTACATGTCCTTTCAGAGGTACACTAGACCACACTTCTTTATAGTAGACCACATGTCCTGTCAGATGTAAACCACATGTCCTCTCAGAGGTAGACCACACTTCATAAAAGTATACTACATGTCCTTCCAGAAGTAGACCACACTTCTTCATAGAAGTATACCACATATCCTTCCAGAAGTAGACCACATTTCTTTGTAGAAGTATACCTCATGTCCTCTCAGAGGTAGACCACACTTCTTCAGTAGACCACATGTTCCCTCAGAGTTAGACCACACTTCTTGATAGACTTATACTACATGACCTCTTAGAGGTAGTACACACTTCCTCAGTAGACCACACGTCCTCTCAGATGTGTACCACATGTCCTATCAGAGGTAGCCCCGACTACTTCATAGTAGACCACATGTCCTCTCAGATGTAAACTACATATCCACTTAGAAGTAGACCACACCTACTCTAAACCATACATTCTCTCAGAAGTAGACCTCACGTGCTCTGAGAGGCAGACCATATGTCCTCTCAGGGATAGATAAATATCTTACCTAGGCCAGTCAAAAACTTTCATTATGTTTTTCCTCCACCATTCTGATGTAGGCTTTGAGTTTCAATAATTGTATTGCTAAATGACACAATAAAGCTTTACATTATTGATGGATGATGACCAGACATTCCTATTGAGCAGCTTCTTAAGCATCTGGAACAATGCAGAATTTGAGGTTCCTTCAATCAAAATGGTGTCCAAGTCTTGAGGCAGCAAAGCATCTTCACACAATCTCTCTGCCATCTCCATGTACCACATTTTGTAGGATGTTCTTACAATTGAAAACTACATTTGCCTTACACTAGAGCTAATGGAACATGTGTTGACCAGAGAGTTCAAGTTTATATTTATCTTTCAAAGAACATTATCTGAAGATACTTGAGGGATTATCCAGGCGTTTATTTATCCAATGTGAGAGGAGCATTGATGTTTCTCTTGGATAACAGTAATTTTGTAGACACCATGCTGTATACGGTAGATATCGTGCTTCACGACTACAGAGGTCTTGAAGAAAGGGGGTTAACTTAGCTAGGAGGCCCAACCTGTGATTGGCTGTGATGGGGTCAGGTGGCCTCACCCTAGCGGCATACTGTAGTTTTACTATTAATAAAATAATAAAAGCTGTGGCCAACTCTCGCCCAAAATACATTGTATTGAGTGCTTGTGTCCTTTGTTCAAGGTATTGGGTCGGCCTAGTTAATGGTAGTGCTTAGGATCCGGTATGAGGCTCCCTGCTGTCCTGCTTTACAACTCTCTTAAATCATTTTTTATCCAATCTCTTTCTTATTATTGTTCCCAGAAACGTAATCTCCTTAATGACAACCACTACTCCTTTTTACACCGTTCATTAAGGAGCTTTATTTTACTGCACTGCCTGAAGAATTAGCCCCCAATGGGTGTCAAGTAGTAGCCTGTAGTGGGTGCACGGCAGTTAAGCTCCCAATCTTAGCTGCTTAACTCTTCGATCATTGTGGTTAATCAAAGGAGTCTCTTTTCCCGGTGATGCGACCTGGGAGCACTGAGGACATAGAAAAATCTCAAGTCTGTTCATAGACCGCACTAAGTGTTCCCCTCGCAATAGTCTGTGTCATAATGACCCTGCTCATTATGTGATAGCGGTCAGAAATGTTATGAAAAAACATCCACAAAAAGATTTAATCAACAATTATTTAGCATAAAATAAAAATGGTTATTTAGTGTAATGATATAAAACAATAAGTAAAGAAAAAAAATGACAAACAAAATTAGAAAAATTACGCATCAATATATGTACCCCCATTATCAAGGCCTCCTTCATAAAACAAGGCTAATAGAAAAAAAAAAGTATGGCTGCCGAAAAAAGCTGGGGCCTTCCAGAGTTTTTTTTTTTCTTTTTTAGCCAATTTATTCCTGAACAATAAGAGTGCTTTCCCAGTAGACGTAATAAAAAATATGACCCCCCCCCCCCCTAAACCGCCCTCTGTAAGATTGCAGCAGCATTTAGGTCCATACATTGGCTCCCCACTCTTACTTTCGGTGCAATGTATGGGACACTCATACTGTACATTGCACAGAAAGGATATACCATGTCACAGTTTGTGACATTGTCAGGGGTACAGAGGTTGGGGTCGCACCTGGGCCCTGAATCCGGAGAGACCAAGAGGTCTCTGTCCCATATGAGGAGACCAGTACTATAAATGATGTGTTACAGTTGGGGGGCCCTGTTCCAGATTTTGCATTGGGACAGAGGAACTTCAATTTACTCCTCTGGACATGGTCAACAGTTGCCGTATTGAGGGGGCATATTTTTTTATAACATAGATAGTAGAGTAGAGTATGGAATCTAAGGATGTTGCCCATTCTTCTTCCTAGGACCCCCCGCAAAGGGATATGGACTTTCCCAGTCACATTCCTATTGCACGGATTGGCAGCAGGTGCGCTATAATAAACAGCTGAAACGTAGTCAGGAATGGAGCCAGAATTGGTTATGGAGAAGCAGTAAAAGGTGCGACAAACCAGAGGAAAAGACGAGGAAATAGCCAGATGAGCCAGGAGTCGTGATGGGGGGAGGGGGGGGACCAAAAAGTGCCAGGCAACAAATCCAAAGGAGCAGTTGAAGGCCAAAATCCAGGGATAAGGACCAAGGCTTCCCAATCCTATTAGCATTGGGGAATCCCTGAAAAAAAATCTTATCTTGGGGAAAACCCTATCAACTATTTTTTTTAAAAGAGAAACAATTCTCAAAACGAGTAGTAAGCAAGTACTTATAAGTCACTGTAACGAAAAAATAAAGTTATAAAAATTATAAATATATATATATATATATATATATATGTATTTGTAAGTAGAATAAAAAATTAACCAGACCCCTAAACAATTTCAAACCCCAAACCACATCCCTAAATTCATTAAGACCTTAGATCAGACCCTAAATTATTTTAGACCCCAGACCAGACGCTACCGCACACAACGGATCTTGTGTGGTCCCATGGTACTAGGACTGATCCAGACAGAAAGTACCATAAACACAGTCATGGACACTCCGTTGGATCTTCACTTTTAAACCTGCTACTTGTGTGACATCATCTACTGTAAGTGGTCCAGTCATCCTGAAGACGCACGCAGCAATGCAGGCAGATCGCCATTGTAATCATGAGAGAGCCACACTAGAGCGGGACAAGGGGAGTAACATTTCTACTGGTTTCAAAATGGAAACAACCAACAAACTGGTTAATAGACACACCCTACAATGCACTAGGACAATTCATTTTTCCTACATCAGATTACTGTTGTAAAGACTTTGCAATGACAATTGCCAGAAGAATCTATATATTGAGACTAAACAAGAAAGGAATGCTGAAAGACTACAGCTCTGAAACCTGCAGATTTGTGAGTGCAGCTCTGGAGTATAATACAGGATGAAACTCAGGATCAGTACATAATAAGTAATGTAATGTATGCACACAGTGACTCCACCAGCAGAATAGTGAGTGCAGGACTGGAGTATAATACAGGATGTAACTCAGGACCCGTACAGGATAAGTAATGTAATGTATGTACACAGTGACTCCACCAGCAGAATAGTGAGTGCAGCTCTGGAGTATAATACAGGATGTAACTCAGGATCAGTACAGAATAAGTAATGTAATATATGTACACAGTGACTCCACCAGCAGAATAGTGAGTGCAGCTCTGGAGTATAATACAGGATGTAACTCAGGATCAGTGCAGGATAAGTAATGTAATGTATGCACACAGTGACTCCACCAGCAGAATAGTGACTACAGCTCTGGAGTATAATACAGGATGTAACTCAGGATCAGTACAGGATAAGTAATGTAATGTATGTACACAGTGACTCCACCAGCAGAATAGTGAGTGCAGCTCTGGAGTATAATACAGGATGTAACTCAGGATCAGTACAGAATAAGTAATGTAATGTATGCACACAGTGACTCCACCAGCAGAATAGTGAGTGCAGCTCAGGAGTATAATACGCCATGCCTGACGACCAGCACATTATCCCTCCACGTATTACACATAGTACTGACACCCCATGTACTATTCACAGCACTGACCCCTATTCATCACATTTATTTTATTTATTTATTTTTATTACATTATTACACAGTTCTGACACTTTCATACATACATATTTATTTTTTACCATACATTCACACCCTAGCACTACACTGACACACATTTATCACACACCTTTGAGCACTTAGTCCGCCACTCCCCTCAAGACTAGTGGGAGGGGCTATCACTATTTAATGCACACTCCTTCTGCAGCATTCTTTGACCCGTCTGCGTCCTGATGGGAACGGGTTTTCACCCACCCACCTACCTAGTGAGTATGGCCTTTTTTTTTGTGGTTTTGATATTTATGTCCCATTTTTTCTGTTTGTGTTTTTAAATTAGGAACGAAAAGTTCTGGTTAGGGACTCGCAAGGCACTGGGGACCCTTGACGTTGGGTTGCGAGCTTTGCGTATTTTGGCCAAAATAACAACTAATACCCCATGTTTCATGGATATTTCTTACTACGTATACTACACTTTTTTTCAGGACGCAGCCGGGTCTTATATGCTGGGAGGGCATGATGTGCTGGCGTTTGGTTTGGAATGCAGAGCAGCCCGCTTTAGCTAACACTAGCGGCGTTACAAATAGGCTGTTATTCGGCAAGATACGCCATGCCTGACGACCAGCACATTATCCCTCCACGTATTACACATAGTACTGACACCCCATGTACTATTCACAGCACTGACCCCTATTCATCACATTTATTTTATTTATTTATTTTTATTACATTATTACACAGTTCTGACACTTTCATACATACATATTTATTTTTTACCATCCATTCACACCCTAGCACTACACTGACACACATTTATCGCACACCTTTGAGCACTTAGTCTGCCACTCCCCTCAAGACTAGTGGGAGGGGCTATCACTATTTAATGCACACTCCTTCTGCAGCATTCTTTGACCCGTCTGCGTCCTGATGGGAACGGGTTTTCACCCACCCACCTACCTAGTGAGTATGGCCTTTTTTTTGTGGTTTTAATACAGGATGTAACTCAGGACCCGTACAGGATAAGTAATGTAATGTATGCGCACAGTGACTCCAGCAGCAGAATAGTGAGTGCAGCTCTGGAGTATAATACAGGATATAACTCAGGATCAGTACAGGATAAGTAATGTAATGTATGCACACAGTGACTCC
This sequence comes from Rhinoderma darwinii, assembly GCF_050947455.1. NCBI lineage: Eukaryota > Metazoa > Chordata > Amphibia > Anura > Rhinodermatidae > Rhinoderma > Rhinoderma darwinii. The sequence goes on along the minus strand of NC_134687.1, from coordinate 16,685,312 downwards.
ACCAGCAGAATAGTGACTACAGCTCTGGAGTATAATACAGGATGTAACTCAGGATCAGTACAGGATAAGTAATGTAATGTATGTACACAGTGACTTCACCAGCAGAATAGTGAGTGCAGCTCTGGAGTATAATACAGGATATAACTCAGGATCAGTACAGGATAAGTAATGTAATGTATGCACACAGTGACTCCACCAGCAGAATAGTGACTACAGCTCTGGAGTATAATACAGGATGTAACTCAGGATCAGTACAGGATAAGTAATGTAATGTATGCACACAGTGACTCCACCAGCAGAATAGTGAGTGCAGCTCTGGAGTATAATACAGGATATAACTCAGGATCAGTACAGGATAAGTAATGTAATGTATGTACACAGTGACTTCACCAGCAGAATAGTGAGTGCAGCTCTGGAGTATAATACAGGATGTAACTCAGGATCAGTACAGGATACGTAATGTAATGTAGTAATGAGTTCTGTCTGTAGTTCATTGTTTTCCTATTCTGTAATAAATACACTTGACACTTATGACATAAATAGATTTATTATTGTAAATTTGCCTTGAATAGACTGAGAGTCTCCACTTTGCAGAGGCAGGAACTGGAGTAAATAAAACACTTCTTTGATGATCTTAAAAAATAGTTACATATTTCTATTAATATCACAATAATATTTTGACTGTTCTATTAGACTTTTTGGAAACCGAGTATAAAAAGTCTGGAATCCACAATAATGATCATAATCTGTAATAATAATCTTTAATAAGCACTAAAAAAACACAAGCACAACATGACATGGAACAATATGACACGACTTTTACATAATCAAAATTAATGTGAAAATATAGAATGTAAATAGAGTTGTTAATCAGATGTAGCAGAGTTTGTCAATGTAGTGGTTTGGGGTTTGTCATGTGGCACAACTCATGGTGATATTATAAATCATTATTAGTGGTTTTCATAATTATTGCAGGTAAACCTTCTCCTTTATTAAAAAAGGAAGTGGGCTTCATAGTACCTGGAAATTCACCAGTATTATAAATGGCCCATGACAGTTGTGGGCCCTGTTAGAGATTTTACATTAGTATTTAAGGCCAAGGCTACATCTAGACTCTTTGTAGTAATACTGATAGATTTTAATATTTGAGTGACAGCTGCAGTCCACAAGATTACATGCAATTCACTGTATTCATGTGGACTGCAGCTGTAGCTCAGTAGTTAAAATCAATCCGTTTCACTACAAAAAGTCCAGTTGTAGCCACGGCCTTAGTTGTAACCCAGAGAGATCGATCTGATTGCTCTTAAATGTCACATTGGGAAGTCAATCTGGTAAAAAAAGGTGTTAGTCTTTACAACTAAGGGTATGTGCACACACACTAATTACGTCCGTAATTTACGGACGTATTTCGGCCGCAAGTAGTGGACCGAACACAGTGCAGGGAGCCGGGCTCCAAGCATCATAGTTATGTACGACGCTAGGAGTCCCTGCCTCTCCGTGGAACTACTGTCCCGTACTGAAAACATGATTACAGTACGGGACAGTTGTCCGGCAGCGAGGCAGGGACTCCTAGCGTCGTACATAAGTATGATACTAGGAGCCCGGCTCCCTGCACTGAGTTCGGTCCGGAACTTGCGGCCGAAAAACGTCCGTAAATTACGGACGTAATTAGTGTGTGTGCACATACCCTCAAAGGTGCTGCCTCTTGAATGAAACTCTAGGGTATGTTCACACAGGACAGATACTCTGCGTAAAAGTACACAGCGTATCGGCCTTGGTCCCCGCAGGGAATTTCGGACTAAAAACCTCACCAAATTGTGGTGCAGTTTTTCGTCCGGAATGTCTGCTGTGGAAAACAGCATGTAAAAAAAAAAAAAGTATACTTACCTGTACTTATTACTTATTCATGGTGACGCGCCCCTCCGACGACCTGTAGCCCGGCCTTTTGGGATGACGTTTCATCCCATGTGAACGCTGCAGCCTGTGATTGGTTGCAGCAGTAGCATGGGATGAAACGTCATCCCTGGAGGCCGGGCTGGACGCAAGAGCATAGAGATCTAGGTAAGCATAGACTTTTTTTTCTTTCCATTGAATTCAATAGGGAAATTCTGCAACATAAAACCAGCGATTCCACAGCATAAATTAACATGCTTGCGGATTAAAATAACGCACCGCAGGTCAATTTATGAACTTTTTTTGGCGGGTTATTTACGCAGCGTGTGGATGAGAGTTGTTCAAATCTCATCCACTCTGCTGCTACTGTATTTTTTTTCGCAATGAAATCCATTGCGTAAAATCTGCAGTATTTATGCTACATGTGAACCTGGCCCTACCCTAAAGATTGGCGCCCAGACAATTGGCGAAGTGCTAAATAAACTACTTGATCCATAAAATAAAAGACTAAGTCTATCACTAGGGCATTTTCCCTTTAATAATTTGAGAGAAGACATTTTTTGCATCATTGAACTATGGACATATTTTCTGCTAAAAACCCAATAAAAGCTTCTGATTTTGTCTTAGTTGCCAAAAAAAAACCCTGATATGTTTTCGAAGCTGAAATTAAATAAATACACATTTGCCAAGGGACAATCCTCTGGCAACATCAAGAGTTTACAATAAAATGACAGTGAAAATGGATCAAGCTTTTATTTAAGGGGGTTGTCTGGTTTAGAAAACCCTTTTTCAAATACCCTATTAGGGAATTCAGGACCCTCATCATTTACCAGGGCAGTGGAGGGCATCTACAAAGAGAAACTCTAGCTCTGGAGGACCCAACATATCCATGCATCACACAAGTGGCCCGCTGATTTCAATAAGAACTGTGCAATGCTTCATTTCTCCTGTGGTGGCGCTGTAGAGAAATCAAACACTTGCTGCTGAATTACTCATCAGATTAAGGCTAGATTCGCACGAGTGTGAGGAAACTCAGCCGTGATAAACGTGAAGTTTTTCATGTCCGCGTTGCCCCCGTGCGGGTTCTGTTTTCACCGATCCACAAAGACTTGAATCTATGGAGGGATCCGTGAAAATGTAACAAAATAGGACATGTCCTATTTTTCAATGGACCCTTCACACGGTCCGTTGAAAAAACGGCCCCATTGAATTACATAGGTCCGTGTGATGGCCATTGTTTCAACGGCCGTCACACAGACTTATTCAACGCTCGTGTGAATCAGGCCTAAAGCTGTTTACTAGGAGTTCTAGCAGAAGGACATCATGGAATTATCTTATTAACCCCTTCCTGCTACAGCCATGTTTTGTTTTTTTATTTTTGTTTTTTCCTCCCGCATACAAAGAGCCATAACTTTTAGTCAACATAGCCATATGAGGGCTTGTTTTTTGCGGGGCGAGTTGTAGTTTTTAACGGCAACATTTGTTTTACCATATAATGTACTCAGAAAACTGAAAACAAATTTCTTCGCACGGCGGAATAGAAAAAAAACTACGATTACAGCTCGCTTTATATTTCCCATTCCCGGCCATGACATAGAGATACGTTAGATGTCGGGAAGGAGTTAACAAGGATTAGACATTTCTAATAAAAAGGATTATGAAAAATGGACAATCCCTTTCAGAAAGTGTTGTTGACTGTTAGCAACTTCTTTTAAAAGTCTGTGCATATCTAATGAATTCCCAGACTAAACCAGCTAAAAAAAAAAGAAATGAGTAAAATACCATATAAAATAAAAATAAGCAGAACTTGAAATGTTGCTCATTCTTATTCTGACCTACCATGGACCCTCATAAATAAAGTAAGAAACGCATGTGAAGGAATCTGCAGCTAAGTATTTCCTTGGCAGATGTCTGATTGGAACGAGATCTCTATTAGACGTGATTGGCAACAAAAAATCGCTTTGATTATTTATTTTTTCTGACAGTGGAAAGAAAGAGCAATGAGCCCTGGGAAATCAACGCCTCATAATGCTCATCATTCTTAATAGGACAACAATCGACCTGTGATCATGATTAGCATTATTGTTTTTCCAGATAACTATGACCCAGTACATTTTATACATTGGCAGAACAAGGGATCTTTCTTAAAGGGGTTGTCCACTTTGGACAATCCCTACTGGTTAGAAGGCTTCCTTTACAATAAGATGATCACGAAGTGTCCTCATGGAACAAAGACAAGAACTGCGAGTGATGGCCCCCCTCTTCGACCGCTTCTCCATCTTCTCCCATTCACAGGGCGCCTTCCTGGCTTCCCTCAGGCTGCCACATCAGGCCCAGTCTGTGCCACGGCACATACAAAGTCCTGATGCCGGGCAGCACACAACGTCCAACATTAGAAAGTTGTATGCCAAGTCGCATATAAGGTCCTGAAGCTGCCCGGCCTCAGGACCTTGTATATGGCGTGGCACAGACCATCTGATTTGGTAGACTGAGGGGATCTAGGATGGCCTCTTGCAGGCCTCCTTTCCCACCGGGTCCAGTCACACCCGCTGCGATCACAATTGCTAAGCCACTTTCCTAGAACCTCTAGTGATCAGATGTAATCTGTGGGCAAACCTGGCAGTAAGTCTTCAATTTGCCATCACAGGGGAAATTAAACATTACACATTGTCCATTCGAGGTCTTGACTGTGCAATACAGGACAGGACAGTTACTCAGAGCAAGAGACACTCCTTGTAACCGCTCCACACTCTGGCCAAGACATGAGAATCCTGGATAGAGGACCCCCCTCTATTAATACCGAATTCTCTAATTTTGTACTTCTGAGAATTTTACTAAATTCGACTATTCCTTTAAAGTGGTTTTCCCACTACACATATTTTTGGAAAAGGCCATTAGTGGACATTTGACCGCTGTGACGCCTATCAATTACCGGTATGAAGTGGCACCAGTGAAGTACCTTGTCTCTTTGTCTGCTGTTGGCTCAACTCAACTTTTTTTTTATCCAAGACTGCATGGACTACCATTGATTATAATGGTCCGGCCTGGCAGCAACAGAAAAAAATAGAGCAAAGCTGGCATATCCATGGGTATTGATGGAGAGAGCCATGCACAATCACGGCCTTCCCTCTAATAATTTTCCATCAGAATGCGGTGGCTGTCTAACCAGGCGGGACTGGGTGAGGATACCACCATTCTGGAGAATGATTTTAGTTACAGAGCTGGGACCCGCATCTATCAGACATTTGTGACATATCCCATGAATATGCCATAGATGTCTAAGGTGGGAAGATCCCTTTACGTATATATAGAGTGACAAGAAGATGGATCAATTTCTAAAAGCATGCCCTACCAGACTGTACTGATACTGCAGACCATAGCTCTTCACCACCTTTAATGATGAGGGGATATACTGGGGATAAGATTACGTCAACACTTTTGTAAGAAAATGGAGGCAAGCTTTTCCTAGTTTTTCTGACTTTAAAAAAATGTCCTTGTAATACCTTTTTGAGAAGATACAGAAGATAGATTCCCTATCACACTTTTCTGATAGGAGGGACACGTTCTACTGAATGTGGTGTAAGGATGGCCCACCTCAGCAGTAGTGATGCAAGAGCCGGGTGCAAGTGTGTCAAAGGATAGGTGGTATGAAGACAGGAAATTTGTGGCAAACTAAATTTACTAGGCCGATGCTGATGGTACACGCAGCCACCACTGGAACACAACATTTGTCAATATGGGAGGCACAGTTTTTAGACACGGCTCAGGCAGGTAGATGATGGCTTTTACATTTGTCCTTGACAGAACCAAGGGCATTCCTCCCTAATAGAGGGGTCGGTCCGACAATATCAGGTCTATTATTCGGCAACTGGCTGACTGCTTACTTGCTGCTTGCTGTCACTTGTAGGAAGGCACCTGCCCACACGGGCAGGCTCCAGCCCGTCACCAGCAATATGTCCCAGAGCCCTCGAACTCGGGTCACACATCAGTACCGTCACTTCCACAGCTCACTCTCAGCGGCTCTCTATCCAGCACTCCCCTCTCAGTCACAGTCAAGTTCGATCCTCATCCTCCCCGAACTGAATGCAGCTTGGCAAAAACACCACCGTTTTATAGAATAGCCACCTTTCCCGGCATTTGGATACGACGTAGCTACACTGCAATGACCCGGCGTGACAATACTGTAAATATAGCGTCCGGGACATACATCCTGGCACCAAGCAACCTAAAAGTCAGCAAACCAACCATCATCTACTATACGACAAAAAGAAGGGGGCGGAGCTTGCCGAGCATGGTGATGGACGTGTAATCCCGGCGCTCCTCACTACATCCACTGATTCTTCAGGTCACTGCCCGCTTATTCTGCTAAAATGGTGAAGACAGGTCGGGACAAGACTAAGGATCCCACAGGTACCCCCAGATCCCATAAACAGTCGTCCGACATGGACAAATACTTTGGCAAAAAGCTGCCGTCTGTGGAGGGCAGATCTAAGATGGCGCCGGTGTCCTCTCACTGTGAGCAGGGAGAGGACTCAGACAGCTCATGTGCGCCTTCAGACTCGGCTGGGGATGCGGACTCTGTTCCGATATCCAGGGCTTACCTGAAGAAAACTCTGCTCCAGGCACTCATGCCTGTGATGAAGGATTTATCGGACATCAAATCCGATATGCATCATATTGGCCATAGGGTAATGGCGTTGGAGGAAGCTTACATTACTACTTCTAAATATGGCGCTTCAGTTCACCAGGAGCTCTCTGCTCACCACATGCATTTGAATAACCTATATCTCCACATGGAAGATCAAGAAAATCGCAGTAGACGGAAGAATGTCTGCCTACGAGGAATTCCCGAATCGATTGACCATGATGCCTTACCTACTGTGGTGGATACTATTTTTCGCTCATTAGTTGGATCAGAGCTGGCTTTGGCTATAACGGTAGAAAGGGTGCATCGAGCCCTGCGTCCCAGGCCTGGGGCTGGTGAACCACCGCGTGACGTCATATGTGGGATTCTTAGCTATGTTCACACGGCGGCCATTTTAAGAGCTGCAAGAGATGCTCCGGAAGTAGTGCATCTTACTCTTCCAAGACCTGGCTGCGAGTACATTAGCCAAACACCGTATTCTGAAGCCGGTTACAGAGGCTCTTCGGGCTAAGAAATTACCTGTTTGTTGGCTTTACCCCTTTGGCCTTGCTACGATGAAAGATGGCCGGCAGATCACCATCCGCACGCCTGGAGATCTGGATACCGCATGGAATAAACTAGGGATAGAGCCTATGGAGATTCTGTCCTGGATGCCAGTGTCGTTGGATTTAGAATCGCCTTCTGTGCTGGAACCGTGGCACCCTACTCTCAAGCCCAAGTCTCCGAGAGGCAAGAAGACGCGTATGGCAGAGGACACTTGAATGATGTCTTAGAGTGATATATATTTTTCAGATTCTTCACAGATTGTTGTGGTCGTTTGTACATGTTGGGGCATTTTATTTTCTCTCATGTAAACCCAATACACTGTTGCAAATTCACCTTGATAGGTGGGAGGAGGGTTTGATACTGTTTTACTGAGGGGTTGGAAAAGATTGTTATATAGTAGGTTGGTGAATAATTTTTATAGTGTGTGTCAGATGCCGTAGTTGACAGATGCTTATGTTATTACTTATACCCCCTACATATATATTTCTTCCAGCTCTCTAGTATATTCCTGAGGTGACTCAGTTTAGTATTAGTATTTGGATCAGTATTCGGTTTATGTCTTACGAGTTATGAAGAATTGGTGCGATGTTTTGTACAAAATGGCAATTATCCCCCCCCCCCCCGGCAGGGGATTTATTGGATGCTTAGTTGCATCACGATAGCACCTCCTATTTCCGGCATGATATGGAGGTTTCCTTTTGATACCATTCCTTATTGTTTTGTTATTATTTGTTTTATTGTCAATTTTGTTTTATCTCCCTGGTGGTGGCTCTTAACAAATGTACTTGCGGTCCAGTTGGTTCTACATGTAAAATATCATGGGTAGATTACGTATCTGTTCCTTCAATGTGAAGGGGCTGAATTCTCCCCAAAAGAGGTCTCGTATTTTTAATTCCTTAAGGTTTAATACTCCTGATATATTAATGCTGCAAGAAACCCACTTCCGTCCTACACATATCCCAAACTTGTCTACACAACCATATATGCAATGGTTCCTTAGCACTTATTCCTCTAAATCGAGGGGGGTGTCTATTGCTATTCAGAAAGACATTCCATTTCGAGAGGAAGCTTCTTTGCTCGATCCTATGGGAAGATATGTCTTCTTGAAGGGACACATCTCCAACATAAAGTTTACGATAGCAGCTGTATATTAACCTAATGTTGGACAACTGTCGTGGTTGCGTAAAACTCTTTGCTCTCTTAAAACGTTTAGTGAAGGGTATCTTGTTTTTGGGGGAGACCTTAATGTATCTCTGGACCTCACTTTGGATTCTACCTCTTCTAGCACGAGGTTATCCATATCTGCTATGCGTCGCCTTAAACTTCTTTTGTCACAATTAGGGATAGTGTTAAGAATCCGTCCCTAAAAGACTATACTTTTTATTCTTCACCGCATGAGACTTATCATAGAATTGACTATATATTCATTCCTATGGTCCTTGTTCCCTCATTACTTCAAGCTGATATAGGAAGTATTATGGTCTCGGACCATGCTCCGATCTCGCTTTCCTTAGAACTGTTTAATTTGCCTCGAAGGGAATGGACCTGGAGATTGAATGATACCATTATTGCAAATAAGGAGCATAGTCAGGCACTTGCCCTAAAACTAGAAGAATTCTTTGGCTTTAATGATACTCCGCAAATCTCTAGACCCATCCTCTGGGAGACGCAAAAAGCTTTCATGAGAGGAGAACTTATTGCCTTGTCCTCACGGGTTAAAAAACAACGGAATGCCCAAATCCTAGACTTGCTTCACAAGATAACCCAAATGGAATTATCGCATAAAAATTCTAGCTTGGCTGAGGATTATAGGGAGCTGTGTCAGTTACGACAGGGACTTAAGGACCATATGAACATTTATAGAGACCATAAAGGATAACAAAGAGGCAAGGGTGACTACCACCCCACTTATAGCAAAGGCCTTTCAATCCTTTTATTCTTCCCTATACAATTTGGGTAGCTCGGTAGGAAATTCTGTGTTAACGTCTCAGGAGAAGACTGGTAAAATAAGAAGTTTTATAGATTCCATTACCGTTCCTGGCCTTTCTGAGTTGGATTGTGGAGTGCTCCTTTAGTCAGCAATTGATACCGAAGTTTGTTGAAGTATGCAATTCTCTGATGAAGGGGGCTGCGCTACCTAAGCAAGCATTGGAAGCTTTTATAACTATTCTACCTAAAGAGGGGAAGGATCCGGAATGCTGTGGGAGTTATAGGCCTATCTCGCTCTTGAATTGTGATGTGAAGTGGTGGGCTAAAATGCTGTCTCTCCGCATTCAACCACTATTACCGAAACTTATAAATGAAGAGCAGGTGGGATTTGTGAAGGGACGGGAAGGTAGGCACAATGTGAGTAGGGTATTGCATGCTATTTGTCAAATAAGGCGGCGGGGGCACTCTATGATCCTCCTTGGAACTGATGCAGAGAAGGCGTTTGATAGGGTCTGTTGGGAGTACATGAGAGCTACCTTGCTTAAGTTTAATTTTCCTCCTTTGTTTATTGATGCCATATTTTCTCTGTATACCTCCCCATCTGCTAGAATTCAAGTGAACGGTTCTTTGTCAGACTACTTTTCTATTACAAATGGAACCCGTCAAGGTTGCCCATTGTCCCCGTCTCTGTTTTGTATGGTGATGGAGACATTACTTGCGAAATTGCGACAGACCGTTGATATTGAAGGGCTGCGGATGTGGAACTATACTCATAAATTGGCAGCCTGTAAAGGATCTGCCAGGCACAGCTTCGGGGTTAACTCCCTTAATTAATCAGTCAGCACCTGAATCTACGTCCCTGAGACTGACTCCAGCTTCCACCACTCAGGCTGGCAGGCTTAGGAGTGGGAGAGCCTATCGCAGCCTGGCCAGACTCAGCTAGCTCCCGCCCTCTGTCTATTTATACCTGCATTTCCTGTTCCTCCTTGCTTGTTATTCTTTTTCGTGTGGTTTCCTGGCCCAGCTACAGCTCCTTCTATTTTGTTCCTGCTCCATCAGACCCTGGCTTACTGACTACTCTTCTGCTCTTCGTTTGGTACCTCGCACACTCCTGGCTTGACTCGGCTCGTTCACCACTCTGGTTGCTCACGGTGTTGCCGTGGGCAACTGCCCCTTTCCCTTGCTTGTATTCCCTTGTATGTTTGTCGTGTTTGTCGTGCACTTACTGAGTGCATGGACCGCCGCCCAGTTGTACCCCGTCGCCTAGGGCGGGTCGTTGCAAGTAGGCAGGGACAGAGTGGCGGGTAGATTAGGGCTCACTTGTCCGTTTCCCTACCCCCTGGTCATTACACAGCCTTTGCAGATGATTTGCTATTGATGGTTACGAATCCAATTGTAGCCTTCCCAAAGATAATAGATGTCTTTAATGAATTTGGAGAGATATCTCATTTTAAAATTAATTATGATAAGTCGGATGACTTAGGTGTTAATGTACCGGTTGGTCAGCTCTTGGTCCTGAAATCTATGTCGCCCTTTAAATAGCCCTTACATGCTATTAAATATTTGGGGATAATGATTTCAGCTGATGTGTCCCAGCTTTTCGCACTTAATTTTAAACCCCTTCTCTCCAAAATTCATAGATTTATCTCCCAATTGAACATACCTTATGTCTCTTGGATAGAACGAAAAAATTTACTTGCGACTTATGTGCTCCCACAGATCCTATACATGATGCAGAGTCTGCCTATTGAACTTCCAAATAGTTTTTTCAATAGTTTTAAGAGCCTTTTTATTAAGTTCTTGTGGAAGGGGAAACATTCCCGGTTGGCTTATCGGCTCCTTACATTTAAAAAAGCACAAGGAGGGATGGCATTGCCTGATTTAAAGAAAAATTTACGAAGCGGTCCAATTGTCTCGCTTGTCACAATTAGCTAATCTGTCTCTGGGGGCTCTTCATCTGGACATGGAAAGAGCGCTCCTCTCGGAGGACTTAGCTCACTTGTTGTGGGTGAAATTACCGTTACCTCCGCCAAAGGTTTTAATTAGTGTACTGACTAGAGGAATGCTTAAGGTCTGTCAGAGATCGGGCGCTTTGGCCATGTCTAGTGGGAATCTCTCTTCATTGGCTCCGCTGGCTGTATTGCCACATTTTGTAAATAAAGCGCAAAATGTTAGTTCTTCGTTGTGGCAGACACTTAAAACGTATACAGTAGCTGAGATAATAGATTCGGCAGCCTTACCTGATTTGGATGCTCTTAGGGCACGACTCCGGGGAAATGCTCCGAACCCTTCTCTTCATAAGGTTACGGTCACCTTTTTACATCAATTTAATTTTAACTCAGTATGTCGTAAATTTCTGTCAGCCAAGCCAGTCTCGTATCCTGACCCCACGTGGCTTGAAAATTATTCTCTTTTACCCAGTACCCCAGCTAGGCCTCTGTCCAAGATACATTCTGGTCTCCTCCTACAACGGGCTCCATCTAAACCATACTTCATTAGAGAATGGGAAGTTGAGCTAGGCTTTACTTTCTCGCAAACAGAGATTGATCTGATATTATCTCATTCTCATGGGTTCTCTAGATGTGTGAGGTATCAGGAAAATTCGTACAAATTAGTGACAAGATGGTATAGGACACCCGCATATCTTTATAAAATACATCTAGTTAGCACGGACCTTTGTTGGAGATGTGGCCTTGAGACAGGGACACTCTCGCACAATTTTAGGTTTTGCCCTAAAATTAAACATTTCTGGAGGGAGGTGGAAAAGGCTATCGGCAAGATTACAGGGAATAATATCCGGTTAACACCGGAGTTGGTTTTGCTGTGGTTACCGGTGAAAGATTTTGCGCCCTCGAAAAATAACTTGATTACTTTCATGGTGTCCACTGCAAAACTTTTAATTCCTTTATATTGGGGGAAAGCAGACCCCCCTACGATAGAGGTCTGGTGGTCTAAAATGCATCAACTGTATAGACTTGAGGAGTTGGTCGGCTGGAACACTTTCACAAGGGACAACTTTCTTAAGATATGGCAACCTTGGAAACAATATTTAGAACAATTGTCCAGTAACGGGAATAGGGGGACTGTAATCTCTTACTAAGGGAATAGCTAGGGGTAGGCATATCTCAAGAAATCCTTTCTAGTTTAAGCAAAATAGTACTTAGGGGATTGATGTATGAATAACTTCTATTTCATGGTATTTTATTTATTTTTTCTTTTAAAGGACGTGATCAGGGACGTTGCAAGGTGCTGATATTTAATACTTTCCCGCCACCGGGGAGACTGTGTCTTTTGTACTGTATTTACCCTTATGTGTTATTATTATTTTCTTTTCTTTCCTTTGTATTCTTTCACTACTACAGTAGGTTATTGATATTTGATCTTCGATTGGTGGTTTTCATTTATCTGGTTATAAGATAGTGGAGAGGGACCTCTTGGTCTAATTTCTGTCTTGCATGTCTTTGAATTTTCTCCACACTTTATTTTATGCTGATATGTCGGGATTTATCCCATTCGCTCTTAGACGAATTATCCAAAGATGTTTGATTTATGTAAAACCTACTGCATTGTAAGATTATTATTACGATGAATGTGAATTTTGTCTTTCTTTGTATGTTAAAACCTTTACTAAAAGATTTAATTTATAAAAAAAAATTAAAAAAAAGATCATTGGACACAAACCAGCACACTCTAGGTAAAATATTTAGTATTAAAGTAAGTACAAATGTATTAATTAATTAAAAAAGTATAGTTGATTCCGTTGACTATAATAAGTAAAGCATTTATAGACCTGGAAACAAAGATCTATGCCTTACAATGTAATAGCTAAAAAAGAACACCATACATGATCAGCTGAGAAGATAAATATATCACGATAAGTACTGCTGATTAAGGATCCAAAACGATCGAATTCACATATACAGACAATATATGAGAAATTACGTGATGCAAAACAATTGAAGACTAAGTACAAAATATAACATAATGAATACATACAGATCCAAATGTACTTATCTTGACGTGATCAAGGGGCCCCATTGATAAAATTGTCATGCGGATTGTAGGTTCGGCCGAATGAATGTCCTTCAATGATGATATAGGGAACCTGTGTCTATGTGCCGATGTATAGAAGCACAAATCCCTTGAAAGACACCTCCAGTTGTTAGGACAAAATTAGATGTGGGAGAAGGTTTCAATTTAACTCCCCAGATCAGACCGGCATGATCCAATTCAAGCCACCTGGGTAAAATTAAGTCCACTCATAGCGTAGAGTGAACTACACGATAGATCCCAGATGTGTTCTTCAGAACGGGGTCAGTAAGGGAGATAGGTTCCTGACACTCCTCACCGACAAGGCGATCCGGCACATCCCTCCTAGTTTGGTCTATGTGCACCCGCACATCACGGCTCAATTTGCAGTACAGGACCAGGTTACCATGTCCCCATACTGGGTCATGGTTCCTGGTCCTGTGCCGCAAATAGACCAAAGGAGGTCAAATATATAAATAGTCAAAAATATTCCTTTGTTAGTGTCTGTTGCCAATAGATACGGCCATCGGTGGTGCCAATAACTGGTGGTCGAGCATGCAAAGTTGTTCTCTCTACCACCGTGCCCTCTACGCCAATGTCTACTACGCATGCGGCCAGTGCGGCTTTTGTGACAGCGGTGCACATAGATTAGTAGGACATCTGGCATGCTGCTTTGCCCGGCAGTCATGGAGGTATCAAAATGCCGCCTCCGCACCAAGAAGTGTAAGTGAACAATCCAAGATGTGGCAGTAAACACAGAACGTAAGCATATGTTTTTCTTTAAATAACACATTTCATGATTATTAGTCATTACCTATAGATCGAAAACATTACCAGATTAAGTGCTGGGGTAGGAAAAGCCCTAAGTATATGGCAACTGAATCTCTAAGAGAACAGGACCCATAGCAAATATCAAACTGGGCCCCTCAATATGGTGTCGGGTACCAAGGAGAGGAGGGTCTGGTATTTCTCTCTCCATCCATAGACTTTCCATGACCCTTGGGCCAATTGCCCATAATCTTGTTTACTAACAATGAAGTTCCTCTGTAGAGGGAGTCCAGCACAGATTCTTGGTACTCAATAGCAAAGAGGATGGGACCAACTATGGCTTGGGACCTATTTTTTCAAGTACCCAATATCAGCTGCATGGTCTACCTCTATGATATGTTCACCCTTGCTACTCACAAAAGGATAAGAGAAGAACGGAGAAAATGTTTGCCCCATTGATGTGGTCCTGATCCAGTGAAAAGACCCTAGAGCAGTGGTTCTTAACCTTATTGGAGGTACTGAACCCCACCAGTTTCATATGCGCATTCAACGAACCCTTCTTAATTAGAAAAATAAAATCAGATTTTTCAAATTCAAAACATAGGTATATATTTTACTGGTGCACAAAATGAATCGTGCATCAACATCACTGCGTTCAAAGAACAAAACCAACATGATTTTCATACAAAAACATAATAATGAATATTTACTGCAAATCAGTGTGACTTCTGCTGTTGCCTTTCAGAGACCAGTTCAGAAATGCGCGGCTTGACCTTGGCAAGTGCCACTCTCAAGTCATTTTCGCAACAGAGTCTGTTCCTTTTCTTCGTTTTTATGTCCAGCATCCTCGAAAAGGATTGCTCGCAAAGATATGTTGTAACAAACGGTATGAAAATCTCCAGAGCTTTCTTAGCAATAACAGGGTACGTTACCATTTGTTGCGTTGAGAGCGTTGTTGTTCTGAAGAGTTGCTGTTGAACCTGGCTCTGCTGAATTTCAATGATTTCATCGAGGTATTCATCATTGACATCTGTTGTCTCAACACTAAACGTGAACGGCTCTCACACCCATGCTGGATATGACTCTTTTTGCAAGCTCATCTAAGTGCGTGGCAATTGCTTGCTTCAGTTCCGCCGGTACAGAAAGGTCTCCGATTCCAGATACATCTTCGATCTTACTTACACAGTCGTCCAGCAGGGGAAAGTTTGCGAAGTTATTGTTCACTGTTCGTCGTTTCCATAACGGTAGCTTTTTTTGAAAAGCCTTCAGGTTTTCTTCCGCTTCGATGATGTTGACTCCACCGCCTGCATCTGTTGATTGAGGTGATTAAGAGCTGCGAAGATATCAGCCATGTACGCTAAAATGAGAATGAACTCAGAATTTTTGAAGCAATCTGCATGACAATGTTGGTGCTCTTGCAATAATAGGGCTAATTCCACACGCACGGCAAAAACACGATTCAGCACCTGTCCCCTGGATAACCACCGAATGTTAGAATGATACAGAAGTACCTCGAATTCAGAGCCCATTTCTTTACACAGCTCACTGAAGATGCGGTGCCTCAGAGCACTATTTCGCACATAGTTCATGCATTCCACTACAATTTTTAATACTTCAGCCAGTTTCGGAGGCAAGGTGTTTGTTGCCAACGCATGCCTGTGCAGAATACAATGCGTAACAATGATGTGTGGTGCATCGGCTTTCACTAGCGCACCAAAACCAGACTTTCTTCCCAGCATGACTGGAGCTCCGTCCGAACAAACTGCAGAAAACATATCCCACGAAAGATTGTGGTCTTTAAAAAAAGTCATCCACAAGTTTCTTCACATCGGCTGCCTTAGTTGTTATTGTAAGAGGCTTACAAAATATCTAAAAATATCAAAAAATCTTCCTTTATCACGTCGTCGTTCACATAGCGCACTAATGCAGCAAGCTGGCTTAGATTGGAAACGTCTGTGGTCTCGTTGAGTTGAAGGCTGACTTTTGCCGGGCTTGAAATCAGATATGCAACTACTTGAATCAAGATGTCTTTGCTCATGTCCTCTATTCTGTCGGTGATGGTGTCATTTGAAAGAGGAATTTGGGATAACTTAACTTCAGCCTCTTTTCCCAGCATGATATTCGCCATCTTCAACACAGCTGGTTTTATGAGTGTTTCACCAATGGCGTGTGGTTTGCCCTGCTTTGCGATCAGGTAAGCAACTTCGTACGATGCTGTGAGGATCGGTTTGTTGATGGGTACAAAGCCAAGAACAGGCAGAGGAGCCTTTTCATCGACTCGGGCTCTCTTCACCTTGAATTCAGCGAGCGTTGTATTCTTGTATTTTCCATCTCCATGCAGCTTAAGGAAGTGTTCTCTTAGTTTTGCCGGTGCTAGACTAGAATTGCTCAATCATGCAGTTAGGACGCTGACTCCCATCACGTTCCGTTATACATGTGAATCCATATTGTACATATTCGTCCGATCACTATTTTTTTGCTTGACATCGTTAGTATGAAGGGATTAAAATATTAAAAAAAGAAATCACACGACGTACCATCACGGCAGTCACAAGTCGACTACTGAGCGTACCAAATTCCCTGCAGCACAGATAGGCCAAGCGATGTAGTGTTATCACCTGCAGCCAATGATGGCCAAGCGGGGCGTGTCATCAAAAATCATATGAGTTGGATGTGTGTCTTGACCTCCGCCGAACCCCTGAGGCTGACTCACCGAACCCTTGGGGTTCGATCGAACCCAGGTTAAGAACCACTGCCCTAGAGGTTTCAGCTAAACCGTTTCATCAATGGTCTGAGATGGAATTAAGGGAACACTTTCTCATGCAGATACACACATGATCAGTACAAATTATACGATTGTTATCACTACTGTATATAACTGACCCAAAAAACCCACTAGATTTACCCCAATGTCAATATCTTGTCGTCTTTTCTGTAGTTTAGACTTCCTTTACCTGTTCTCCTGGACAAATTTAACTTTAGTAAATTAACTTTGCTTCAAGACTAAGAACTATATTTCCAGGCTCCTCATGAGAAAGTTTAAGAGGAACATTGGAAGTTTAATGAGCTGTTGACAAATGTGCGGACTCTTTTAATCAGCCTGCCATTTTAATAACTGAAAGGACATATATGTAAATGAGGCAGCAATTAGTATTGAGGGAGGACTTTGTGTCCGCTCTGACTCATGTAACACCTGCTATCTCTGATCTGTATACCGTACAGGACATGAATGAGTCAGAAGATATTCCATACGTTCAATCTAATTTGCCTTTAAATTTGCGCCAAATTGTTTTGCACATAGTTTATATTCTAAACGAGTCAAATCTGTGTTTATATGGGTGTTGTAATTACAGGAGAATTCCAAGATTTATCATTCCGTCTGTTTGTATTTGATGGGTTATTTCTCATAATGGAGATAACAAAAGGGTTACGAAAAATGTAAGATATAGAAGTAGAGTGATTTTATTCTGGGGGAGATAGCTGTAAAGTGACTTTATATCCCTCTTTGATCACCACTTAGGATGGCATCGCTCTTTTTTCATACAGAGCTTCTAATCCCCTGCCTTCCCTTTTCCCAGCCATAGAGTTAAATGATAAAATTCCTAAACACCATCTAAGCTTTATTATTACATTGCTGGAGAACTAAAAAAAACATATATTTCTTGGATGTTAAAGGTGTTATCCAGTCCCTAAAAATTGATGGCCTATTCTAGCCTAGCAGATAAGGAATAAAGGCGTAACAGCGCTCGTGCAAGAGCTGCGGCTCCTTCAAAACAGCTGCGGCTCCGGGAGTCGGACCCCAACCGATAAGATATTTATGGCCTATTCTGAGGAAAAACCGTACATTTTTCGGGACTGGAGAAACCCTTTAAAGCGTTTCTGTCACCACATTATAAGTGGCCTATATTGTACATGATGTGATCGGCGCTGTAATGTAGGTGACAGCAGTGTTTTTTATTTAGAAAAACAATATGTTTGACTGAGTTATGACCTATATTAGCTTTATGCTAATGAGTTTCTCAATGGACAACTGGGCGTGTTTTAGTATATGACTAAGTGGGCGTTGTACAGAGGAGTGTATGACGCTGACCAATCAGTGACCAATCAGTGACCAATCATTGTCATACACTTCTCTCCATTCATTTACACTGCAGATAGCGATATAGCTATATCACTATGTGCAGCCACATACACACACTATAACGTTACTCATGTGTCCTGACAATGAATATACATTACCTCCAGCTAGGACGTGACGTGTATTCATTCTCGCTGATCTCGCTGTGAATGACAGTTTACAGCGTAATCTTGTGAGACTACGCCTGCTGTGCTGTAAATCACAGAGAAGTGGTCATGATTCTGAATACACGTCACGTCCTGGCTGGAGGTAATGCATATTCATTGTCATGATAAATGAGTAACGTTATAGTGTGTTTATGTGGCTGCACATAGCGATATAGCTATATCGCTAGTGCAGTGTAAATGAATGGAGAGAAGTGTATGACGCTGATTGGTCACTGATTGGTCAGCGTCATACACTCCTCTGTACAACGCCCACTTGGTCATATAGTAAAACACCCCCAGTTGTCCATTGAGAAACTCATTAGCATAAAGCTAATATAGGTCATAACTCCGTCAAAAATGATCATTTTTCTAAATAAAAAACACTGCTGTAACCTACATTACAGCGCCGATCACATCATGTACAATATAGGCCACTTATAATGTGGTGACAGAGACGCTTTAAAGACTTTACTTTGAAGATATAGATAAGAATCCCATGCCAGGCATGCGTTGCGTCTTGAAGCCCAGTTTTGGTCAAAGTAGTTGTCTTTTCGGGGGGATTCTTAACATGGCTTGCAGAACCTCTCTTGTATGTCAGGAAGTCATATATTTTATGTTAGAAGTAATAATATTTCATTCTTCTCATCTGTAGTTTTGTAGGTTTATTTTAGGTATCTCTTAGCGTGAACGTCTTACCTACTGTGAGTCTTATTTGAGCACAAAGCTTTTTTAAAGCCGCGTATGGTACATCCCTTCGCTGAATGTAATGATTTATCCAAGAAATATAATTTCCTGTGTCAGCTGGAAAATGCCAGGTTTCTGCTTAGATCTATCTAGGAATCTGCTTGTAACTGTTTGTACTGAAAGCACAGAGTTTATTTGATCTTAGATATACCAGGACAAAGACATAACTTGAAGCTCCTGGGCCCCAATGTAAAATTTGTAACAGGACACCCCACCTAGCATGTACCATTTATAATACTAATGTCTTCTGACGTGGCGGAGGGGATTTTGAGCCTTCTTGGGCACCGTGACTTGGGTGTGACTGCTACCTCTGCTCCCCTATAGCTACGCCCCTGGAGTGGGGGAGATTTACTAAGCACAGATTCACATGATAGGTATTTTAGATGTTTTTTTACGCCAACCTTAACAGCCTCGAAAACAGTCTATAAAAAGGGAAGCAGCTAAGAGGAGTCATAAAATAGACCAAATTTATTAAAGACATAAACTATTTTTTGGCACAGAATACTAGCATACTTGTACGACAGCCATGAGGTTGTATAATGAGAAAAAGTGTGTCTAATATGCAAGGCTGGAACAAACAGTCTTGGTTTCCATACATTGACCCATCTCTTTAGCTACCATGGGACCCTAGACGGCTGCCTACTTCACTTACTCCTTGTCTCCACGTTGCTTACATGTCTACTTTGCTCTATATGTAAATACATTCATAAATTGCCCCAGAGTAGTGAAACTTTGCAAAAACTTTTCTTGTTTGTATGGGTTTCCTAGTGGTCAGTTTGAAATATTCAGTAGCCCTATTCTGATGGCTAGTTATACAGGTAACACTGCAGGGACGATCGGACCCAGACATTTTTGATGCTGTCCATAGGGAGATAGACCCATAATAAAAATAAGGCTCCTTCTTCACGCCAATTCCTCCCTGACTTTTCCCAGACAGGATGGTCCTCTTCTTATCCCTTGAAGGAAAAAAAAGGGCAAGATGATGGGTTCCCCGCCTCATCTGGGGAGTAGGCTCTGTTAAGGGCCTCTGTCGCAGATCCGGCAGGGATTACCAAAGATTATCGGAGAAAATATCACGGCATGCAGCGCTATTGTCTACGATAAAACAGAGGACACCCCGAGGGGAAGCTCGCGGAACCTAAAAAAGTCAATGGGTTTCTGTTGGCCCCTGGTGGTATCCGTCGTGCAACGGAATCGTTACCTCCGTTATTCCCTTGTTCTGCTCCTCTGATGGAGAAGTCCAAGAGAACACTCCAACGCAGGTGTGTACAAAGCCTTATACCATTATTTCAAGATGATAGCACTAATCTAGTCTAGATGCCTGTCAATCTGTAGTGTACAGGCGTTAGACTACTTAAGTACTATATATGATGTTGATGTACCGTTAAGGGGGTTTTCCGCTTTCTGACAACTGATGACCTATCCCTAGAACCCCTTTAACTGTAGGTAGTAGACAGAACAATACAGTCTGTTACAGGTTTTCTAAGCTTCCATGTAGAATACACGCATTTTAAGAGATGAAGTAAGATGGCTTCGCTCAATAATAGCTCAATAACATTAGTTGCTATGGATTTCAGGAAGCTTTCAGTGAAGTCTCACATATTTTCCTTTGAAAGGAGATGAACAAAAATTTAAAAAATTTTGAACATTTTCTTTATTATTCAAAGTTATTGAGAAGGGGTCCAATTCTCCACATTGTTCTTGGGTCTGGTGTACAGCCAATCTGCAAAGTTATTTGACTGTATTAGTGGATAAGCCTATGTGTAGACTGTAAAGTGTGGAAACGAGTAATGACCATAATACATAGTCTTTTTTTGAAGGGTTTCATGTTTCCAGGACATTAAGGTGTTATTGAGTTTATACACACATTTAACAGTTGATTACTCTTCCAATGTATTAAGGGGAGATGATGAAAAGACCTGATAATCCTCTGTTGATGCCATTGGAAAATGTATGAAATCCGCACATTTTTTTATGTTTTTATTAAATTTGACATTTTGGGTCTTCGGCGGAGACTAATCTACCTTCAAAAAATGGATGCAAACTTTCATAACCACATGAGTCATCAGTTTGAAGGGGATGCTTTGTCAAATTAGCCAAAAGTATGGAAGTCAACAGCACTCCAGTAGGTATGGTAGTTAATATTTCCTCAAATTCTGTGTCAAACCCCAAACCATCAGCTATTAATGGCCTATCCTGAGGATAGGCAATCAATTTTTATTGGCTGGAAAACCCCTTCATATCTTGGCATGCTTTTTTTATGAACTAAATCATGTTATCAACCATGCGTGGTTTTTTGATAACTCCCCAAAATAAAAAGTCCATTGGGGTAAAGTCTGGTGATCGCGGTGGCCATTCAACCGGGTCTCGTCTTCCTATCCACCTATTGGGTCCTTTTTCGTCAAGAAAATTACACAACGCTAAAGCACAGTGAGGAGAGCTCCACCTTGCTGAGAATAGAAGTCTTCATTTCCATGCTCCAATTGTGGTATTACATTTTCTTGGCGGTAACCTTTGTATTGTAGAAGAAAGGTCCAATTACCCCTTTGTATGGAAGTGCCGCTCAAACTGTAACCCCAGGGGATTCAACTGTTCTTTAATGGTTGCACGGGGGTTTTCTATTGAGTAATAAACATGGTTGTGCCTATTAACAGCACCGGAATGTTTGGAGTTGGCTTCATCGGCCCAAGTTATTTCTCTAATACTGCCGTCTCCCTGTGTTTCTTCATTCAAAATTTGCCTCACAAAATTGTAATTAGACTGTTTGAAAAATCTCCCCCTTTATACCTACTTATAAACCCCCCTGTATATGTAAAAAAATAGATATAGGGAGAGCAGTATTCTCCTCTTCTATGTGTGCAATGCATAGAAGACATGATAGTCGTTAGGCTCCGCGCACTAACTTTGTGACAACTGAGAACTAGAGACATAGTCTGCTAAATAATTATCATTTACTATAGCTAGGATTTACTGAAACTGTGTGTTATCTGTGGTGTTACATAAGACAGCAGGTAACATCTACGACATTGTCTGTACTCAGAGAGTTATCACTGTGTTATCTGTGCTGTTACATAGGACTGCAGGTAACATATACAACATTATCTGTACTCAGAGAGTTGTCACTGTGTTATCTGTGGTGTTACATAGGAATGCACGTAACATCAACAACATTATCTGTACTCAGAGAGTTATCACTGGGTTATCAGCGGTCTTACATAGGACTGCAGGTAACACTACTACATTTTCTGTACTCAGAGAATTATTACTCTGTGTTATCTGTGGTGTTACATAGGACTGCAGGTAACATCAACAACATTATCTGTACTCAGAGAGTTATTACTGTGTTATCTGTGGTGTTACATAGGACTGCAGGCAACATCTACTACATTATCTGTACTCAGTTATAACTGTGTGTTATCTGTGGTGTTACATAGGACTGCAGGTAACGTCTACTACATTATCTGTACTTAGAGAGTTATCACTGTGTTATCTGTGGTGTTACATAGGACTGCAGGCAACATCTACTACATCTGTACATTATCTGTACTCAGTTATTACTGTGTGTTATCTGTGGTGTTACATAGGACCTCAGGTAACATCTACTACATTATCTCTACTCAGTTATCACTGTGTCATCTGTGGTGTTACATAGGACTACACGTGACATCTACGACATTATCTGTACTGGGTATATATGGGTCTGTTTGTGAATGTGTCTTTGTGCTTGTATATATGTACCTTTTATGTATTTGTGTATGTCCGTGTATGTCCGTGTGTGTGTGTGTGTGTGTGTGCGTCTATATTTTTACATAAACTAAGTGTTTTTGTGCGACCACTTGGCAGATGAGATTCAATGTAGATAAATGTAAAGTTAGGCATCTGGCTACCAACAACCTGTATGCATCATATGTCCTAGGGGGAGCTACACTGGGGGAGTCACTTGTTGAGAAGGATCTGGGTGCACTTGTAAATCATAAACTAAATAACAGCATGCAGTGTCAATCAGCTGCTTCAAAGGCCAGCAGGATATTGTCGTGTATTAAAAGAGGCATGGACTCACGGGACAGGGATGTAATATTACCACTTTACAAATCATTAGTGAGGTCTCATCTAGAATATGCAGTCCAGTTCTGGGCTCCAGTTCATAGAAAGGAGGAAAAATACAAAGAAGAGCAACGAAGCTAATAAGGGGCGCGGAGAATCTAAGTTATGAGGAAAGATTAAAAGAATTAAACCTATTTAGCCTTGAAAAAAGACGACTAAGGGGGGACATGATTAACTTATATAAATATATTAATGGCACATACAAAAAATATGGTGAAATCCTGTTCCATGTAAAACCCCCTCAAAAAACAAGGGGGCACTCCCTCCGTCTGGAGAAAAAAGGTTCAACCTGCAGAGGCGACAAGCCTTCTTTACCTTGAGAACTGTGAATCTATGGAATAGTCACTGCAGGAGCCGTCACAGCAGGGACAGGAGATGCTGCAAAAATGGCTTAGATAATTTCCTATAACAATAAAATATAAGCTCCTAGGTGGAGAAATTTTTACCTTCCCTTTTACCATCCCTTGGTTGAACTTGATGGACGTGTCTTTTTTCAACCGTGCAAACTATGTAACTATCATTAACCTGTATGTATATATTCTAGATGTGTGTATGTATATTTGCATGTATGTCTAAATATCTGTCTTTATGTATGTACAGTATATATGTACCAGCGTGTCTATATATGTGGTTAATTTTTGGTTTGTGTAGGGGGCGGCAATAGAGAGTCCCACACAGGGCGCCATCCAACCTAAGGCCGGCCCTGATTGGGTGCTGGATGCAAGGGGAGTGCCAACAAGCCACTTTGCATTGGATACGGCATTTAGATACATAGGTGGAGCAGAAAACAAAATCTTTACCCCGGGTGAAGGAAAACCTAAGTATGACTCTGATCATTAGTGTCCAGTATAGGGTTTGTCTGGTTTAGAAAACCCATTTTCAGATCAGATACCTTACTAGAGCATTCTTAGTTATACCCTGATCTCGGCTGACATTTTTCAGTTTATAATTTTTGCTTTTTTCCTCCCCACCTTCAAAAATCCATAACTTTTGTATTTTTCCATTGATTGAGCAGTGTGAGGGCTTTTTGATGGTAACATTTTGGGGTACATACTACTTTTTAATCACTTTTTATTCCATTTCTTGTAGGAGATGAGGTGATCAAAAACCAGCGAATTTGACCTTTTTCTTTTTACTGCATTCATAGTGCGGGTTAAAACGTAACTAAACTTTTAAAATACTTTTGACATGTCATAGGGACATGTCACAAGTTTTGATCGGTGGGGGTCCGAGCACCGAGACCCCCACCGATGAAGCGGCAGAAGAGCTTGTGTGAGCGTTGTCGTTTAGTTTCTGATAGGCTTTCCTTAGAAAGCCGGGTGAGTGGTGTGCGGACTCATAGACTTTCTATTGATCCCATCCACAGCTCGCAGGGGGACGTCAGAGAGGGCCACTTCCCTCTTTCTAACAGATTAGATGCCATGGTGGCTATTGACCGTGGCATCTAAGGGGTTAAACAAGCGGGATCCTGCTCGAGTGGGATCCTGCTCGTTGCAGTGAAGTGTTTGCTGTCTCATACAGCCAACACATTCATTTTATGGAGCGGGTCAGCCGGTGAGCCTGCTTCATACTTCCCCCACAGGCCTCTGCCGTATATATACAGCGGATGTTGGGAAGGGGTTAATAAGTAGGGGTTTTAAATTTGGGATATTCATCTATTAGCGAGAGCAGAGTGGCTACAAAGAGCATATCTGGAGGACCCGATATGTAATTACATGACATAGACCAACCATTTCAATTGGAATTGTGTAATGCTTCATGTCTCCTGTGGTGGCACTGCAGGGAAACTGAATACCAGATTACAGTGGATTGCTGGGGATCCCTGGGATCAGCTTATCATTGAGAAACCATTTAACAAAAAGTGATTGTCGAACGTGGACAAGAGAAGGAGGATAAAGGAAAAGCTATTTAGAGGGAGCATGGAAAGCTTCATAAAAGGTGTGAAAGATGTTAAAGGGGTTGTTCGGATTCATAAAATTAATGTTATTTTTTGTATCATTAAAAGTTATAACAATTTTTAATATTCTTTCTGTATTAATTCTTTATTGTTTTCAAAATCTCTGCTTGTTATTTAGTAGGAACATTCATTGTTTACTTCTAGCGGATGAAATTCTGTCCATGGTCATGTGATGGACACACAGGTGCTGGGATCGTTACAGTTACAGTATGTGTGTCAGAGTTGTGTCTTCAAACAATCCCAGCACCTGTGTGTCCATCACATGACCATGGACAGAATTATATCCACTGGAAGTAAACAATAAATGTTCCTAATGAATAACAGCAAGCAGAGATCTTGGGGAAATTAAGGAATTCCTCAAAATCTCCTTAAGGGATTAATACCTAGACTATATGGGAAAATTGTATAACTTTCAATTATGCAAAAAATAAAATTAATTTGATGAAACCGGACAACCCCTTTGAAGACCTAGATATGGCAAAAGGTGTCACAGACAAAAAAAAAAAAAACTTACCTGCAAGAAAACCCTAAAATAATAATATTACAAAAAATATTTTGTTGTGGGAATCCGTGATCATCTGTTATACTAATGAATAAAATAAACATCCCGTTACGGAACTTTTACAAAATTAGTGCTATAAGAACAGACTAAGGCTACATTCACACAAGGTTTTTTTAATAGCTGTCAAACGGCTGTTTTCAGAACAATGTAGTTCTATGGCTGTATTCACATGGCCGTTTTTTTTTTAATGGCCCGTGAATACTGGCCATCAAAATATAGGACATGTTCTATTTTTGGCCGTTTTCACAGCCAGACGGCCCCCGTAGAAAACAGTGAATCAGTTTTTAACGGCCTTTTTCAGGAGTCAATCCTTTTGATGGCCGTTAAAAGCTGATCCTGGCCAAGAGGACTCCTAGGGCACAGCGCTACTTTAAACTCTGAGCCCAGGGAAGTCCTTGACGTCACTGGCAAAATCCCCGGTCAGAGCATCGGAAACGCTCTGGACGGGGATGCCAGTCCTAGAGAGAACCCCTCACGTCACTGTCCCTATATGGACAGTTATGGCAGGGGTTCCTCCTATAGCGTAATCCCTGGCCAGAGCATTGCCGATGCTCTGGCCGGTGACTCCCCTCCTGGAAGAGTCCCTGGCGTCACTATCTATATATGAACAGTGACGTCAAGGGACCCTCCTGGGGCACAATCCAAAGCCAGAGCGTTGCCGACGATCTGGCCGGGGATTCCACTTCTGGAAGTGCCCCTGGTGCCCCTGGCGTCATTATCCATATATGGACAGTGACGTCAGGGGATTTTCCTGGAGCGGAATCCCCGGTCAAAGCATCAGCAATGCTCTGGCTGGGGATTCCAGTCCTAAAGGAAACCCCAATGGAGGGGGGTGCCTGGCGCTATCTATAGGGGTTTCATGTTGCGCTATCTATGGGGGGTGTCGTGTGGCGCTATCTTCAATGGAGTGTGGCACTATCTACATGGGCACTGTGGTACTATATGGGCACTATCTAGAGAAGACACTGGCGCTACCTACATGGATACTGTGTGTGGCACTATCTACATGGGCACTGTGGCATTATCTATGTGGACGGTGGACACTATCTATGCTTTGGCACTATATACAGTGGGCAGTGTGACACTATGTGGGCACTGGCACTATCTATGTGGGCACTATCTACAGTGGGCAGTGTGACACTATCGACAGGGACATTGCGGCACTATCTACATGGGCACTGTGGTGACTTCAGGGGGCTTGGACGAAAAAAACCAGACAAATTAAATCCATCTGATTTTTAATGGCCATGAAAATTGGATGGCAAATGGATGAAAATTTGGAGACACTGATGCAAACCGGCTATGAAAAACTGATAGTTGATCAGTTTTTAATTGCCATTTTGTTTGTGTGAATGTAGCCTACGCAAAGTTGAATTTATCAGATTTAGCAGAGTTGAATGTGTTAAAACTCATAGGAATTATCTGTGGTTTACATAGGACTGCGTATAAACCTAATCAATTACCTTATCTTTCTGACCTATCATGATACCCAGACATTGCTGGAATAGAGGGGGCTACTAGAGGGGTGTAACATGTGTTTTAATTTCCCTCCTCCCCCTACAATAGTTTCTTAAAGGACGAGTGTCGCGAAAAAAATTTTTTTTATATCAATTTGCTTTTAGTGTTTTATTAAAAAAAAATATATATTTATTTGTGTGTTTGTGTGTTACTTTTTTTTTTTTTTTTTACTTTTTCTTCCCTATGGGGGATGCCATTTTTTTTCCATCTCTGTATGTGTCGATTAACGACACATACAGACATGGAATACGGCACATACAGCCCCATAGTGAATGTTAACGGGGCCTGTTGGATTCACTATGCTGTACGCCGTCTGTGTGGGAACGGCGCATGCGCCGCTCCCACACAGTCCAAATTGAAGGTCTTCGGGAGAGCGACGTCCGGCACCATTTTCTTGTGGACCGGAAGCCGCGGCCGGACAGTAAGATTACTACTTCCGGTCGCGGCTTCCGGACTTGTGCACTTGGAGCGGAGGGAGCAGACGGAGCGGACGGACCAGAGGGAGCTGCGGCAGCAGGAGCAGGTAAGTTAGGTCTTTGTATGTACGTGTTTTACTGTGTGATTACTACTGTATGTAAACCTACTACACTGTGTGTTAGCTCAAAAAATGGCGACACACAGTGTAGGAGGTTTGACCGTTCAATCCCCTCGTTTCTCCCGGCACTAGCCAGGATAAAGGAGGGGGGATTCTGTGTGTGAGCTCACTAGAGCGAGTCTGTATTCTCAAATTTTGCAGCATAAAGCAATGAGGTTGCTTTACCACATGCCAATGAGGCAATTTTGGGAATTGCTCCCTCTAGTGACCAGCACTGGGAAATGTTATAAATTAGAATATAATTTAAAATATTTCCTGACTCGTGAAAAAATTGTAAAAATTAGAACAATGTTTAATCACCTATACACTAACTGTTTAACTAAAAAAAAAATTAATAATTTTCTAGCGACACATTCCCTTTAATGATGTTCACTGGCTCAAAAACAAGAGTATTCCTTTAGGAAGAAAATGCAAAGATTGCTTGACAATGACTCCTCCGCTTATGGGATAACTGCATTTTTTAATAGTATTGATAATAAAGCAAATATTTGGACGAGGAACACATTGTACTATTGTCACTCCTGGACTATTTATCTGGCGGGGAGCCCCGCTGAGACTCAAAGCCTCCAGCTCTTTCTGTGAAAATCTATTTTATGGGATCTGTATCACAGCACTGAAGCTATCAGGACTGTCGTCTCCATGTTCTGCATTTTACAGTACTCAGGATTATGGTTGATGTTAGATTTTTGGAGAAAATAGATTAGAACTGCTTCTTTGTCTGAGGACTCTGGTGGATTATGGACTGACTGGTGAAAATAATTAAATTCTTCCATCTGAGCAGTAAAACTGGTGTTTATTTTCCTCCGGCATTCGATAGGAAATGACTGTACGCTGTCGGAGGTGAAACTATCAAGAATTTCCCATTTTTGTGTTAAGTTCTAAAGGCAGAATCTCAGCTACAATGAGAATGACTCATCGGATGCCGCGACTGCTCCACATTCCTATTATAATCCTTTCATTACTATTAGTATTTAATGGGGTTGTCCAGTTTAGAAAACCCATTTCCATACACCCTATTAGGGAATTCTGAGTTAATAGAGAGGGGTCCTCTGTTCAGGATCCTCATCTCTTGGATAGAGTGGAGAGCGGTTACAAAGAGCGTCTCTGGAGGACCTGTCTTGTCCTGTATTACACAGACAAAAAATGTATATAACTGGACATTGTGTAATAATTAATTTCTCCTGTGGTGGCGCTGCAGGGAAATTGAACACTTACAGCAAGATTTATCCTCAGATCACAGCTGATCGCTGGGAGTCCAGCATGGGGAAACTGATCTGCTTATTGTCAAAAGACTATTAAAACAAGTAGGGAATGTCTAAAGTGGAGTACCTCCTTAAAGGGCCACTTGTCTGTCATCTTTAATTTATAAAGACTGTTAGGTTGTGTCATAGGTGTAATTTAAAATGCTTATCCTATCTGTCTAAAAGGACATGCTATAAGCAAGAGATTTAACTTCTGTGACCCCCACGGATCCAAAGGACAACGGGACCGAGATCCCTTGAACATTACCCTTGCATTGCAGTATCTCCATAAATGAGGCTATTTTGTAGATTATATCATATATATAATTCTATACAGAAGATACCCAGGTTATACCAGCATGCTCCATATCACTATATACAAGAAGATGTATATCTTATACCAGCTGTACATATATAATTCTATACAGAAGATACCCAGGTTATACCAGCATGCTCTATATCACTATATACAAGAAGATGTATAACTTATACCAGCTGTACATATATAATTATATACAGAAGATACGCAGGTTATACAAGCATGCTCCATATCACTATATACAAGAAGATATATAACTTATACCAGCTGTACATACATAATTATATAC